>NC_092398.1:9309724-9609724 GCF_030028105.1 Mobula birostris
ACAAAACTTCTTCAACCAATTGTACAGTACTGTGCAGAAGTCTTAGTCCTATAGAGCCAGGACTTTTGCACAGTACTGGAGTAATTTTACTGTACTGCTGTCGCAAAAAATATATATATTTCATGGGACGTTGCCTGGATTGAAGGGCGTAACCTATGAAAACAGGTTGAGTGAACTCAGCCTTTTCTCCTTGGAGCGATGGAGGAAGAGAGGTGACCTGATAGAGGTGTATAAGATGATGAGAGGCATTGATCGTGTGGATAGCCAGAGACTTTTCCCAGGGCTGAAATGGCTAACACGAGGGGGCATAGTTTTAAGGTGCTTGGAAGTAGGTACAGAGGGGATGTCAGGGGTAAGTTTTTCACACAGAGAGTGGTGGGTACACAGAACGCACTGCCGGTGGTGGTGGTGGAAGCGGATACAACAGAGTCTTTTAGGAACTCTTAGATAGGTACATGGAGCTTAGAAAAATAGAGGGCTATGCACTAGGGAAATTCTAGTTTCTAGAGTAGGTTACGTGCTCGGCACAACATTGTGGGTCGAAGGGCCTGTAATGTGCTGTAGATTCCTACGTTCTATGTTCTATATGTGAGTGATGGTGAACCTGGTTCTGATCTGGGTCCCTTTTGTGGACTGAGAGTGGGAAGGGGGCAGTGAGAGGGGAATCATGGTTGGGGAAAGGGGAAAGGAGAGTGGACAGAGTGGGAAGTGCCAGAGAGACATTCTGTAATGATCAGTTAAACCAATTGTTTGCAATCAAATGACCTATCCTGGTGTCCCAGGGTTTGGTGTGTCTGCACCTGGGCCACCTGTCCCACCCCGGCACTCCTTCTCTGCCACCTGTCCCACACCCCTGCCGTGACGCTCCACCCTCGCCATTCCCAACATCTTTTGCTCCTGCCGGATTTTGCAAACTCGCTCTCTACTCCACGTTGACAAATACAGTACTGTGCAAAAGTCTTAGCACCCTAGCTCCATATATATATATATATATATATAGATAGATAGAGATAGCTATATAGATAGATAAATAGATAGATAGATAGATAGATATATGTGTGCCTAAGTCTTTTGCACAGTACTGTATGTAACTATATCAATGTTTTATACCATTAATTCCTCCAGATGTAACGAACATGATCAAGGAATGAGTAAGGCCCAGTAGGAATTAAGCAGCAATGTGTGCGTTTGGAGCCAGAGCAAGTACCTGAGTTCTTAAATAAACATTTCTCAACCATATTCACCAAGGAGAAGAACATTGTAGTCAGAAAATTCAATGGTGGAATAAGGGGAAAAGATTACCATAAAAAAAGAGCAGGTCGTAAGCATTTTCCTGAGCATCAAGATGGATAAATCCCCTTGGCCTATTAAGATGTTTCCCCAGGCCACTGTGAGAGGCAAGGGAGGAGGTTGCTGGCGTTCTGACATAGATTTTTAAATACACCCAGTGAGGAACAACTCAAAGCTGCAGAAATGTGGTTTTTGAGAAGAATAATGAAAATATCATGGAAGGATAAAGTAACAAATGAGACAGTGTTGCTAAAAACCAGAATAAGAAAACAGCTGACATAAACAATCAGGAAACGGCAGCTGGAATTTCTGGAACGTGTACTGAGGAAAGAGAAGCTCGAAAACCTCGCAGTGACGGGAAAAATTGATGGAAGGAAAAGTTGCGGTCAACAGCATACGACTTTCATTAGTAACATCAAGGGATGCACAGGCAAAAGTTCTGAAGAGTTTATTAGGGCTTCTCAGATTGAAGACAGGTGGAAGATCATGATTGCCCACATCATACGACACGGCAGATAATGAAGTCCTTGTCAAACGCAGCAGAAGAAAGCAGTAATTGGATTTGGATTAAAAGGAAAGACAACAACTGGGCTGCAAGATGAAGACAGGAGGGTATGGAACTGAGTGGGGTGTGTCTGGGACGCCAGGTAGCACCGTTGAGCCCTCTGGAGACGTCGTGGGCTTATCAACGAAACGTCAAAGGAGGAGAGTGCCTCCCCGATGAGGTGCCTACCCTCCTTGTCACCACTCCAAGCCCACTGCCAACATCGAGAGTGCCGACTTACCACAGGGGTTGAAACATCAAGTCCTATTAGATTCTCTTCTGATGATTAAGTCTCAGTTATACCCAATGCTAGGGTTCTGAGGAACCGAAGATTTAAGATCACAGACGGCAGCAGCACAGGTAGATACCTACCGAATATTGAAAGGCCCAGATTGAATGGACATTGAACAGATGTTTCTAATAGTGGGAGAGTCTAGGACCAGAAGACACAGCCTCAGAACGGAAAGGTGTTTCTTTAGAACAGGATGAGGAGGAACTTCTTAAGCCAGGAGGTGGAGAATCTGTGGAAATCATTTACTGCAGAAGGCTGTGGAGGCCAAGCCATTGGGTATATTTAAAATGGAGGTTGATTTGTAACACCATCAAGGATTATGGGGAGAAGGCAGGAAAATGGAGTTGAGAGGGAAAGCTGTGATCAAATGGCGGAGCAGACTCAATGGGCTGAGTGGCCTCATTCTATTCCCATGTCTTATGGACATATTGGTGAAAAATATACACAAGAGGCTTGACTTCATCAGCTGAGGCATAGAATGTAAGACAAGGAAGATTCTGATGCAAATATGTGTTTTTTTTATTATTCATTTACAGGATGTGTGCCAACATTTATTGCCCATCCCTAGCTGCCATCGAGAAGGTGGTGATGAGCTGCCTTCTTGAGCCGCTGCAGTCCCTGAGGTGTAGGTACACCCACAGTGCCGTTGGGGAGGGAATTCCATGATTTTGACCCAGCCACAATGAAGGAACAACGATGCTTCCAAGTCAGGATGGTGAGTGACTTGGAGGGGGATTTCCAAGTGGTGGTGTTCCCAGGTATCTGCTGTTCTCGTCCTTCTAGATGGTAGTGGTCGTGGGTCTGGAAGGAGCTGCCTTAGGAACTTTGGTGTGCTGTTGTAGTGCATCTTGTAGATAGTACACGCTGCTGCAACTGTCCGTCGATGGTGGAGGGATTGGATGCTCGTGGAAGGGGTACCAATTGAGTGGGCTGCCGTGTACTGGATGGTGTCAAGATTCTTGAGTGTTGATGGAGCTGCACTCACCCAGGCGAGTGGCGAGTATTCCATTACACTCCTGACCCGAGCCTTGTAGATGGAGGACAGGCTTTGGGGAGTCAGGAGGTGAGTTACACGCCGCAGGATTCCATGCCTTTGACCTGCTCTGGTAGCCACCGTGTTTATATGGCTGGACCGGTTCAGTTTCCTCTCAATGGTAACCCCCAGGATGTTGATAGTCGGGGATTCAGTGATAGTGATGCTGCTGAATGTCAGGGGATGATGGTTAGAGCCTCTCTTGTTGGAGATGGTCATTGCCTGGCACTTGTATGGCTTGAATGTTACTTGTCACTTGTCAGCCCAAGCCTAGATATTGTCCAGGTCCTGCTGCATTTAGATATGAACTGCCTCACTATCTGAGGAGTCACAAACGATGCAGAACATTGTGCAGTCATCTGCAAACATCCATGCTTCTGACCTTATGACGGAGGGAAAGTCGTGGATGAAGCAACTGAAGATGGCTGGTCCTAGGACACTTTCCTGAGGAACTCCTGCAGTGATGTCCTGAAGATGAGATGATTGACCTCCAACCACCACAACCATCTTCCTTTGGAAACCATTATTTAGGCCTCACCTGAAGTAAATTGTGTGAGTCTGACTGCCACATTATAGAAAGGACTCAATTGCCCTCAAGAAGATGGAGAGAAGATTCTCCAGGATGTCGCCCAAGTTAGAGCATCTCAGTTCTGAGGAGAGGCTGAACGGGCTATTGGGACTCATAAAGTTTCTGTGTCAGTTTAAAGCAAGCATTCCCGAGGAAAGAGTGAACCTTCTGCAGGTGGTCTTGCCAATGGAAGTGAATTAAATCCATCAGTGGGCTTCCACTGTAAACTATAACCTGGGTTTCTTCTCCTCCTTAGAGTGCAAAAGTTATTGAAGTGGATTGAAATTTTGGTGTGTTACAGGTTTCAATTCTCAACAATAGCGAGTAGTTAGACACAGAGAGACTCTGTATTCATTGACAGATTCCCTTATTGGTTCAAATAACAAGCATGTGAACTACACAAAATACAAAATATACATTTCAGTGGTTCAGTTTGGTTGCAGAGAATGTACACAGTATACAATCTGAAATTCTTACTCTTCACAGACATCCACAAAAACAGAAAAAAAAAAGAATGAATGACAGAAACATCGGAACCCCAAAGTACCCTCTTCCCCACTCCCACACACAAGCTGCAGCAGAAACATCAACCCTCCCTCTCTCCCTTCCTCCATTTGTGCCAGCAAAAGCAACAATACCCTGCTCCCCCCCACCATGCAGGCAATAGCAAAAGCTCCCAAAGAGACCTTGATCCAGAGTCCATCAAAAGCTACAGTCCATAACCCAACACTTCGATATCTCTCTCACTAGCAAGGGGGAGTGAAATCGCTCCCTCAATAACGAGAGCGGGAGACAATTATACAAATCTTAGTACTTGTACAAACATCAACTAGGTTTCCCTGACCTTCCCTGAACAGAATAGGAAAGGTAATACCTGGGGAAAGGAGTCTATACTAGCCAAGCTTTTCTTATGATCCCGATGTAACTGCCACATTTCCAATGTGGGGTTGTCCACTTCTACGATGCTTTGTATCCAGAGTTGTTGCGGTGCGTACTCCCCAAACTCTACTAATCTTATTATTCTCCTTATCAGATCAATCTGTATCTTTCAGTTTTGTTGGCTCAAACTCATCCGACTGATCTGTGTCAGCTTCTCATTGGATCTGGCCCAAGTCCACAAGTAGTATTCCTTCTCCCAGAATTGTGCCTCAGATAAATTTCTTAGTTCTTCCCAACTCAGACCAGCTTAGCCAGGTCAAACACTGGACTCAGACTACTTTATATCATTTTAACGTAACTGAATAGACAGCTTCTTATCTGGAAATGATCTCAGGTTCAGCAGACCATCAGCAGGGAACTCACCGTGTCCATTTTCAGTTGCTCTGATTGAGCCATCCTGAAGCAAGAACCAGTTCACAAAATGGTGGCTGTAAGCACAGTCTCACAAAATGGCAGCCTCAATACCTTCAACCACATGGCAAGGACAAAGACATTAGCTTATGAAGAGCAAGAGGATAAGACATGAGAGAATAGGACCAATCAAGTGTGACAGTGGAAAAGTGTGTACGGAACCGGAGGAGGTAGCGGAGGTACTTAATGAATACTTTGCTTCAGTATTCACTACGGAAATGGACCTTGGTGATTATAGGGATGACTTACAGCTTGATTTAGAATTACAGAATCTATTATCAGTTTTTCTTTACATCCTTTCATACCCTTACGGCATTCTTTCTGTAAGTATATTCTTAATTCAGTGGTTGGTTGGTAAGTTGATGGAGAAGATCCTGAGGGGCAGGATTTATGAACATTTGGAGAGGCATAATATGATTAGGAATAGCCAGCATGGCTTTGTCAAAGGCGGGTCTTGCCTTACGAGCCTGATTAAATTTTCTGAGGATGTGACTAAACACAGTGATGAAGGTAGAGCAGTAGATGTAGTGTATATGGATTTCAGCAAGGCATTTGATACGGTACCCCATGCAAGGCTTATTGAGAAAGTAAGGAGGCATGGTATCCAAGGGGACATTGCTTTGTGGATCCAGAACTAGTTTGCACACAGAAGGCAAAGAGTGGTTGTAGACGGGTCATATTCTGCATGGAGGTCGGTGACCAGTGGTGTGCCTCAGGGTTCTGTTTTGGGACTCCCTCTCTTCGTGATTTTTATAAGTGAGCTGGATGAGGAAGTGGAGGGATGGGTTAGTAAATTTGCTGATGACACAAAGGTTGGGGGTGTTGTGGATAGTGTGGAGGGCTGTCAAAGGTTACAGCGGGACATCGATAGGATGCAAAACTGGGCTGAGAAGTGGCAGATGGAGTTCAACCCAGGTAAGTGTGAAGTGGCTCATTTTGTAGGTCAAATATGATGGCAGAATATAGTATTAATGGTAAGACTCTTGGCAGTGTGGAGGATCAGAGGGATCTTGGGGTCCAAATCCATAGGAGGCTCAAAGCTGCTACATATGTTGACCCTGTGGTTAAGAAGGCATATGGTGCATTGGCCTTCATCAACCATGGGATTGAGTTTAAGAGCTGAGAGGTAATGTTACAGCTATATAGGACCCTGGTCAGACCCCACTTGGAGTACTGCGCTCAGTTCTGGTTACCTTACTACAGGAAAGATATGGAAACTATAGAAAGGGTGCAGAGGAGATTTACAAGGATGTTGCCTGGATTGGCGAGCATGCCTTATAAGAATAGGTTGGGTGAACCTGGCCTTTTCTCCTTGGAATGACGGAGGATGAGAGGTGACCTGATAGAGGTGTATAAGATGATGAGAGGCATTGACTGTGTGGATAGTCAGAGGCTTTTTCTCAGGCTGAAATGACTAACATGAGAGGGTATAGTTTTAAGGTGCTTGGAAGTAGGTACAGAGGAGACGTCAAGGGTAAGATTTTTACGCAGAGAATGGTGAATGCGTGGAATGGACTGCCAGCGACAGTGGTGGAGGCAGACACAATAGGGTCTTTAAGATGTACCTGGATAGGTACATCGAGCTTAGAAAAATAGAGGGCCATGGGTAACCCGAGGAAATTTCTAAAGTAAGTACATGTTCGGCACAGCATTGTGGGCCAAAGGGCCTACATTGTGCTGTAGATTTTCTATGTTTCTATGCTTCCCTTCTCCTTTCATCATTCCTGTTTGCTGATTTGCAGGTTTTAATTCTTTCTGATCAACAGAAGGATTGTGAGGACTATTTCCCTTCTGCTGTGGTGTCTCTAGCCAGATTGCAGAGGCTTGAAGATAAAAAAATAGGAAATTTAAAAGGGATAAATACAGGAGATTCTGCGGTGTTGGAAATCCAGAGCAACACACACAAATTCTTGGAGGAACCCAACAGGTCAGGCAGTATCTATGGGAAAAAAGGGATTTAATAGGGATTTAAAAAAGATGACCCTTTTTTCGCCCTGAAGGTGATTAAAATTGGGTTCACACTGCTTGAATGGATGGTGGAACCAGGTACCTTTCTCAAAGAACACTGAGGCTGTCTACAAGAAGGGTCAGAGCCGTCTCTATTTCCTGAGGAGACTGAGGTCCTTTAACATCTGCCGGACGATGCTGAGGATGTTCTACGAGTCCGTGGTGGCCAGTGTGATCATGTTTGCTGTTGTGTGCTGGGGCAGCAGGCTGAGGGTAGCAGACACCAACAGAATCAACAAACTCATTCGTAAGGCCAGTGATGTTGTGGGGATGGAAATGGACTCTGACGGTGGTGTCTGAAAAGAGGATGCTGTCTAAGTTGCATGCCATCTTGGACAATGTCTCCCATCCACTACATAATGTACTGGGTGGGCACAGGAGTACATTCAGCCAGAGACTCATTCCACTGAGATGCAACACAGAGCATCATAGGAAGTCATTCCTGCCTGTGGCCATCAAACTTTACAACTCCTCCCCTGGAGGATCAGACACCCTGAGCCAATAGGCTGGTCCTGGACTTATTTCCTGGCATAATTTATATACTTACATATTACTATTTAACTATTTATGGTTTTATTACTATCTAATTATTTTTGGTGCAACTGTAACGAAAACCAATTTCCCCCGGGATCAATAAAGTATGACTATGACTATGACTATGACAGAGGATTGTCACCCTATCATGGTGGAGAGGCTTCTGGGTTTCTGAGATCCCGAGAGGGATGCCGTCTGCAGCTTAGCTCCTGGTGGGGTCACCCATTCCAGTAAGGTCAAGGGGGTGGTTCCAGGCAAGGAACAACCCAACCAGGACGTCAACAGTGGAGTTGTCAGAAGACAATGGCACATCACTACTGTAATGTATAGATCTATTTCTTTTATAGCATTGATTCCCCTTAGCACTGTACATGATCTGCTGTCTATGTTTGCATATTGATCTGTTGTCTACATGTTTATTGCTGTCTCTCGCTGAGATGTGAATACTCCAGTTGAAGTCATTTCCCACGTATCTGTTTTTTTATTTAATTAATATGTTGTTGCACAGACACAACAAACTGGTGACGAGTACAAACCTGCTTGCCAGAAAATATCACAAACTGCACCAACAGTTACGGGACGAGACAGCGAGGGGAAAGAGTTAAAACAGTCACGGACACTAACAAAGGGACTTATGACTACAGCATGGTACGCAGTGAAAGACGCACAACTATCAACACTAAAGTGAAAATAATATGGCGGTGGCTTTAATCAGAAAAATTGGCAAATTTGATCATGTTAATGAAGGCTGGGAGTCGTATATTGAGAGGACGGAACTGTATTGTAGCGCAAACAAAATGGAGGAACAAAAGAAAGCAGCAACACTTCTTAGCTTAATGGGACATACAGTCTCTTATGCAACCTGGAAACCCCTCCAAAGCCAACAAGCAAAACATTCGACAAAATTGTTACAATTTTACAAAATCACTTGAGCCCTAAACCACGGGTAATAGCTGAGAGGTTTAGATCTTACAAAAGGAACCAGTCAAAGGATGAAAACATTTCTGAATACGTTGCAGAACGGCACAAACTTTCCCAGTACTGACTTTAGAAATGGACTTTGTGATGCATTGAGGGGCAAGCTTGTATGTGGCATGCATAATCAAAAAACACTCAGAAGAGGCTACTGTCAGAAAAGGACCTAACCTTAGAACGGGCATTGACCATTGCAATATCATTAGGAACTGCAGCTGAACTACGGAAAAGGAGGTTAGAATGTGAACTGCACAAAATGTCCCTGAATATTACAAAAAGCCAGAAATGTTATTGATGTGGCAAATCCTCCCATGATGTGAATGACTGTTGGTTCAAAGAAAAAGTTTGCAGAAAGTGTGACAGACAAGGCCACATAGAGAGTGTGCAATTCAGACAAAAAGCACAACCAAAGAGAAAAACCACACCGAGTATAGAGTTTCAAACATAAAATGAAACAAATACGTAAAGTGACCGAATGTGAAACAGAATCAGACAACAAAGAGTCAGACAAGGGTGAGCTGTCATGCCTAGAAGTGCATAGTATTACTGAAGCAGATCCCAAAATCATGTGGATCACAATCGATGTGTCTGGTGTAAAACTGAAAATGGAACTGGATACAGGATCAGCTTTGCCGTAATTTCAGAGGCTGACTACAACAGACTATTTTCTAAGATAAGATAAGAGAAGACCTCAGTGATATTAAAGACCCCTACAGGTGAAAAAAAAGTGTCTCCCAAAGGCAAACTGAAGGTGAATGTGACATGTGGAGGCCAAACACTGCAGTTAGAACTTTACGTATTGAAAAGTGGAGGGCCAGCTCTTTTCACGCGTGAATGGCTGAGAAAAATCCAACTAGACTGGCACTCAGTCAAAGCTCTCAGTGTGGCATCAACAAGCAACTGCAGCCCAAATGGTAGCACTAACCAGAGACTATCACAGCTGCTTAATGCCAATGAGAAGGTGTTTGAAGAGGGAACAGTTAAACAGATTGAAGACTTCAACTAAAGTTGTCCAGGGTGCCAAAAAGTTCAAAGTGCACCCCCACAGGCACTGTTACACCCACAGGAGTGGCTACCTTCACCATGGCAAAGAGTACATATTGACTTTGCTGGGCCATTCACGGACTCCATGTTTCTGATTGCTGTGGATGCTCATTTGAAGTGGCTGGAGGTTACACCAATTAAGTCAACCACCTCAGGAAAGACCGTCTCTGCTCTGAGGATTATCTTCGCCAGAAGTGGCTTACCAGAATGAATTGCAAGTGACAACGGGCCACAATACACATCAGGGGAGTTCAGACTATTCATGAAGAAAAATGGCATCAAACACTTCAAGTCATCTCCTCACACCTATCACCTAACCCATTCGGGTTAGCTGATAGGATTATCTGAACCCTCAAGAAGTCCATTAAAGTGGTGGACAAAGAGGATATTTCTCTACAGCACAAGGTGGACAACTTCCATTTTGCGTATCAGAACTCTACCCATGTGATGACAAATCAAACACCTGCAACACTGCTCATGAGCAGGAATCCGAGGTCTTGCACAGACCTCCTGAAACCAGACCTACAGAGGGAAGCGCAGAACAAACAGATCAGCCATTTGCCAGGTGAATCAGCAAGCAGATTCAGGGTTGGGCAGGAAGTCCTAATGCGTGATTACTGAGAAAACAAGAGGACACCTGGTTGGATAGCTACAGGAACGGGACCAGTGATGTACTCAGTGGGTGTTGGAGATCATACATGGTGACGTCATGCGGACCAGATACTGGATGCTGAACTGAAGAACACGTTGGAGTTGATCGCATCCAACAAAGTGGACACATCACAGCCACTGGACTTACTTCTCAGTGATGATCATGTCACTGGCAGTGGCATGACACCAGCCACTGAGAACGTTGCCTTGGACAAGACAGCTTCCTAACCTGATGCCACTCCACAGGACTAGAGGCACTATCCTGAAAGAAAAAGAGCACCACCCAAAATGCTGAAACTTTAGAACTGTGAAGCTAGTTATGGACTGTTGTTGTGAAAGTATGTTTATTTGGAATATAGATTTATTAAGGGAAATTGAATGTTTTGTACATATACAGTTTTATGTTGCATTAACAAGATAAGAGCCCATGGAATTGCTTCACAATGATTCCGGGAGTGAGAGGGTTAATGTATGAGGAACGTTTGTCCGCTCTTGGACTGTATTCCTTGGAGTGTAGAAGAATGAGGGGCGACCTCATAGAAACATTTCGAATGCTGAAAGGCATGGACAGAGCGGATGTGGCAAACTTGTTTCCCATGGTGGGGGAGTGTAGTACGAGAGGGCATGACTTAAGGATTGAAGGGCACCCATTCAGAACAGAGATGTGAAGAAATTTTTTTTAGCCAGAGGGTGGTGAATATGTGGAACTTGTTGCCACGGGCAGCAATGGAGGCCAAGTCATTGGGTGTATTTAAGGCAGAGATTGATAGGTATCTGAGTAGCCAGGGCATCAAAGGTTATGGCGAGAAGGCAGGGCAGTGGGACTAAATGGGAGAATGGATCAGCTCATGATAAGATGGCAGAGCAGACTTGATGGGCTGAATGGCCGACTTCTGCCCCTTTGTCTTATGGTCTCATGGTCTTATTAATCTAAAGTGGGAGGAAGTGTAATGTATGGATCTATTTCTTTTAGAGTGATGATTCCCCTTCGCACTACGTAGGGACTGTCTCTCGCTGAAATGTGAATGCACCAGCTAAAGCCATCTCCCGCATGCATGTCTTTACTTAATTGATAGATAGTTGCGGAGAAACAATAAACCACAGCAAAGAGGGCAGAGGCAGGCTACAACAGTGAAGGGTGCCCTGTCATCTTGTGCTCCATGTCGCTGGACACTGATCCTGATCTGTCAAGGACCGTGTGGTGACTGACTGTGTATCAGTCTCCCCACATTAAACAAAGTCACACACGGGCGTTTTCCATTAAAGAAATAGCTCCTTAGGAGAACATCATACTTGATTCCAGTGATCGCACTGCTAATGGGACCCAGGCACTCTGTATTTAGATAACCAAGGGCATAGGGGACTATGGTCTGGGTGCTGGAAAATGGACATAGGGTGTAGCTGAGTACTTCAAAGTTCAAATTAAATTTATTATCAAAGTACACAATGCCTATGTCATCATATACCACCCAGTGCTTCATTTGTTTGCAGGCGTACAGAGTAAAATAGAGAGAAACATGATAGAGTCAATGAGAAACTGCACACGACAGAGGTGGACAAACAAACAATTTGCAAAAGGGCAACAGACCGTGCAAATACAAAACGAAAAGAAATAAGCAATAAATATGGAGAAGAAAAGTTGTAGAATTCTTAAAAGTGCAAAACAACAAATTGTGTAAATGCAAAAAGAAAAGAAATAAGCAGTAAATATTGAGTACACAAGTTGTAGAATTCTTGTAGAGTTCATAGATGGTGGAATCAGTTCAGTGTTGGGGTGAGTGAAGTTGTCCCCTCTGGTTCGAGAGCCTGGTGGCTGAGGGGTAATAACTGTTGCTGAACCTGGTGGAGTGGGACTTGAGGATCCTGTACCTCCTTCCTGAGGGCAGCAGCAAGAAGAGAGCACGGTCTGGTTGGTTGGGGTGAGGTGGGGTGGGGGGGTTAGTTTGAGAGCTAGATCACAGAGGCAATAGGACCAAGGCCCTGTTTCCAGGCCGTATAAATCAACGCCTCCATAGCACGTCGCATAGCTGACATTTCTAACAGCGCAGCTCACTGAATTTATGCCTCTTTGAGGATTTCTGATTAGAAACAGTAATTAAAATGGAATGTAGAACGAAGGACAGCGCTGCCGCGTCAAAGGTGGAAGGGTGCCATCTCAAAGATAATTTACGCCACAGGAACTCTCGCAAGCCACAAGTTGAATGACTTGCTGCTGAATCTAGGTGCTCATAAAAGAGTCAAATTCCGGCATTAAAACATTCAACAGCCAGTGCCTTCGTGAAAGAAATTTGACTGGAGCTACAATAACTTGACCTATGTCTAATCCCTCAGGGAGATTCATACTTGACGCGAAAGCATGAGCCTAAAATCTGTTTTAATCCTCGGAATTTATGAGCTGGGAGTTAATACTGACATGTCTTTGGTGTGCAATGGGATGTGATCTATTGCAGATCACCATAGATAACGTAACAGAGATGGGACATTTACTGTAAAGATAAAAGGCTTTATAGTCAATGATTTTCTTCCCCTTAATCAGGATTAACCAATGAGAGCTTCCATTAGTTACTGTTAGAAAAAGATAATGCGATCTTTTTTTATATGTATTATTTGTGTATTGGAATGTATCTTAGTAAAATTTGATTGGATTCAAAGCTGGATGTGCAGATTAAAAGATTACCAACTACAGTCTGAGGAGATTTGGTCGGTCAACGAAATCATTTGCGATTTCTGCAGATGTACCATGGAGAGCATTCGAGCCGGCTGCGTTACCGTCTGGTATGGGGGCGGGGGTTGCACTGCACGGAACCGAGGTAAGCTGAAGAAAGTTGTGAACTCAGTCAGCTCCATCATGGGCACCCTGTACTATTCTGGACATCTTCAAGGAGCGATGAGATGTGGTTCTTACGCTTTTTCTGTCATTCGTTCCTCGGGGTTTTACTGCTTCATGGATGCCTGTGAAGAGTAAGAATCTCAGGCTGTATGTTGTGTACAATCTCTGATATTAAATGGAACTACTGATCCATCATTAAGGATCACCCAAGTCACACCTTATTCTCATTGCTACAATCAGGGAGGAGGTACAGGAGCCTGAAGGCACACACTCAACGATTCAGGAACAGCTTCTTCCCCTCTGCCATCGGATTTCTGAATGGATATTGAACCCATGAACACTACCTCACTACTCTTACTTTCTCTTTATACACTATTTATTTAATTTAACTTTTTAAATACAGAATATATATGCTTCCTGTGATTTGCAGGGTTTTTTAAATATTATGTATTGCGATGAACTGCTGCCACCGAGCAACACATTTCATGACGTTTGCTGGTGATATTAAACCGGATTATGATTCTGATTTTATAGTATGAGCCCATTACAGGATTTAACTGACCTCTCTTGCTGAGATTCATCTGACTATAGATAGTGTACTGTTTCCACAGGAACAACCAGGCTATGAAGTGATATATCGATTAGATGTCAGTGTTGCTAGATTATCCGTTCAATCAGATGTGGAAAAAAATAGAAGAATCCAACATTATTTAAAATAATTCGTCCAGGTCTGGCAAAGAGTCAATGGCCTACAGCAAAGAGTGAGATCATTATATAGTAAAGTTCAAAGTTCAAAGTAAATTTATTATCAAAATACACACAGTCATCATGTGCCGTGTCGTATGTCACCATTATGTGCTGTGAAATATGACATCATCATTATGCACCGTGTCATATGACATCATCATTATGAACCACGTCGTATGATGTGGGCGATTATGGTCTTCCCATGCCCATTTTTGTTCTTGGCAAATTTTTCTACAGAAGTGGTTTTCCTTCTTCTGGGCAGTGCCTTCACAAGACGGGTGACTCCAGCCATTATCAATACTCTTCAGAGATTGTCTGCCTGGCGTCAGTGGCCACACAACCAGGACTTGTGATCTGCACCAGCTACGCATACGACCATCCACCGCCTGCTCCCATGGCTTCACGTGACCCTGATCCCGGGGGGCTAAGCAGGTGCTACACCTTACTCAGTGGTGACCTCCAGGCCAGCGGAGGGAAGGAGCGCCTTACACCTCCGTTGGTGGAGACTTATCTCCACCCCGACACCCAGATCTGTATAATAGGGTCACATGGTGATCTACTTTGGTCTCAGATTAGGACTTCTGCTGAAAAAAATCGATGGGGCACATATTAACATAAAAGTTTTCTGAAAGTAATTGCAACTGATCATCAGCGGAGGGAATGATTTCCAACTGTGCGTCTCTTAACATTGCAAAAATGGTTGCAACAGTCTTAATTGTTTCTAACCTCAGTTTAAGTAGAATTACCAATCGCTGCAGGGCGTTCCTTCTGTACTCACTTGGTTGCCTGAGGCTATTTGATCACTTTGGTAGCTTTGATGCAAAAATGACTGCTTCTTTGTGCTTGTTACCAATTCGTTCAATCACCTCCCCCTCCTTACCCCTGACTGTTACTTTAATAGGGTAAAATGCTTAACAGACCATGGATTCCAAACTATCCTACTGAGATTATGCAAAAGCCTTGTGTTCTGTTTGATGTTCTTTGCCAGTGTCATTTATTTTATCTGTATGATAGATATTATTTTAAGAATCTACACTAAACATTGAATAAGTGTGGGGTTACGAATTAATGATGGCAGAGGAAATGCATCGTGGCTCTACGTGGTAACCGCTCAGCCCAAGATCGCAAGAAGCTGCAGAGAGTTGCGGACGCAGCTCGGCACGTCCAGGAAGCCGACCAGCTGCCCTCCACGGACTCCATCTACGCTCCTTGCTGCCTCGGTACAGCAGCCAGCATCATAAAAGCCCGCATCCAGCAGAAGATGCTCGTGCAAGACCGCAGCAAAAGCCGGGCGCCGCCGTTAGCGTGACACTATTACCGCTTGGAGCATTCCAGAGTTTGGGGTTCATCTCCAGCGCCCTCTGTAAGGAGTGTGTACGTTCTTCCCGTGAACCACGCGAGTCTCCTCCAGATGCTCCTGTTTCCTCCCACAGTCCAGAAGCAGTTAATGGGTTAATTAGTCATTCTACGTTATCCTTTGATTAGGCTAAGTAGTTGGGAAATGCAGCTCGTTAGGCCAGAAGGGTCTGTTCCACGCTGAATTGCAAAATAAATTAAATTAATTAATAAATAATGCTTCCTTAAACACGACATAACGCAAATGCTGGAAATCCAGAGTAATGCACACAAAACAACAAATTTCACATCATATAAGTTAGTGATAATAAACCTGAATCTGATTATTTCCAGAATTTTCACTTTTTCTTTCAGAACTATATTAGGCAATAAATGCTGGGGTTACTGATCATGTCTGCATTCAGTCAACATCATCATCATTATGTGCCAGGTCATATGACATCATCATTATGCACCATGTCGTATGATGTGGGCAATCATGGTCTTTCCATGACAATGATTATTCTTGGCAAGTTTTTCTACAGAAGCAGATTGCCATTGCCTTCTTCTGGGCAGTGCCTTTACAAGACGGGAGACCCCAGCTATTATCAATAGTCTTCAGAGATGGTCTGCCTAGTATCAGTGGTCACATAACCAGGACTTATGATATGCACCGGCTGCTCATACGACCATCCACCACCTTCTCCCATGGATTCACGTGACCCTGACTGGGGGAGCTAAGCAGGTGCTACACCTTGCCCAAGGGTGACCTGCAGGCTAGTGGAGAGAAGAAGCACCTTACACCTTCTTTGGTAGAGACATATCTCCATCCTACCATCCTATCCAGTGAACAGATATATTTAAGGCAGCTCTTTCTTTCTTTCCCTTTGCAACTCGTGTAGGAAACTATACTGAGGGTATAATTTAAAGTCAAGGCATTAGTATAAGTACTGAAAGCATTCTCCTCGAGCATTAGGGCATCTGCTGAAAAGCTGAGATGCCATTAGAAGGATAATGATCCGAATGGTCCATTTTGCAACACGCACAAAATGGTGGAGGAACTCAGCAGGCCTTGCAGCATCTACGTAGAGGAATCAAAGTTCAAAGTAAATTTATTATCAAAGTACATATATGTCCTCCTAGAGGGCCACAACCTTGTCAAGGTTTGGAGGCTTGCGTGCTTCACTGATCCGAAGAGTTATGCTGGTTGGAGTCAGGGCTTTATGCTTTGGCTCTTGGTAGGGTCACCCATGCCAAAGAGGTCAAAGGGTAGAGGCCAGACTAAGAGTGGTCCACCGGTCCTCCAGGTTCAGGGGTTCAGCTCAGGGCTAACAACCCTGACTGGTACAACAATTCTGTTACAGAAATAGCAATGAAGCATCTTTTAACATCTGAGTGTGACGGCATTCCTGAGTTTCCACCCGGGACTTGCATGACTGACAGTAGTGAAAACCGAGAGGAAGCTTCTGACACGATGAAGGAAGCCCTGAACACCTCCAGAGATGGAGGACCTTCATTGCTGCCCCAAACACCAGTGACATAAGGGGCAGTAATTAAGTACATATATGTCTCCACGGGATTCATCTTCTTGTGGGCACACCCAATGAAACTACAATAAAATAATAACCATAATAGAATCAATGAAAGACCGCGTCAACTTGGGCATTCAACCAGGGTGCAAAAAGCAACAATCTGTGCAAGTACAAAAACAAAGAAATAATAGTTAGATAGATAGATAGAAATAAATAGGTAGGTAGATAGATAGACAAATAAATGCATACATAAATAAATAGATAGATAGTCAGACAGATAGATAAATAGGTAATAAATGCCAGCCAATGGTGTTGTGGCATATGCACCGGACTTCAAGGCAATTGGTCCTGGGTATGAGTCCAGCCGGTCCCTTACACGCTTTCCATCCATTGCTGGGTTGAGTGTCAAGCTAGTAACTCGGCCTCATAAAAAAACAGACAAAAATGCGAAAGAAACGGCAAGATTACCGCCCGATGCACCTCAGGACGTGGAAAGGAAGAATAAACAAATAAGCAATAAATATCAAATGCGCAAGATGAAGAGTCCTTGGAAGTGAGTCCATTGATTGTGGGAATCAACAGTTGACAGTTCGAGCCGAGCTCGTTCATCAGGACTCCAGGCAATCAGGAAAACTACATTCCTGACTGGAAAGAAAATGGAGGGATCCGAATAAGGGAATCACGCTAAAAATAGATTATTACCTTTAAATACACAAAAAGGACTATCAAATGTATTAGAAGCATTGCATGAAGGAACTGAATTAAGATTATCCCACGCATTCATGGTTCCTTGTAAAAGATTCTCTCTGAAAACAGCAAGAGTTAGTGACAGATTGGGATATTATTTTTGCAGGAGCTTCCACTGAGGTGACACCTTTATCATTTCCCTTGGGAGCCTAGCAACTGATAAAGCTCTGGTTTGGCCTCTGAATGTTCAGATGATGATCGTTTAAGGAACATGGTCCCAAGCCATGAATGGTGGTGCAAGGAACCGAGCTGATGGTAGATCCCTGATGGAACACTGGCATCGTGAGCTGGCTTTCTAACAAGTTCTAAATCTGTTCCTAAAGTAAACTCTGGTCTGAAAAGGAATTCAGCCTTCTGTCCACAGAATTTACAAACTCGCTGTTTGGGGGACTTGTTTATCCAACAGAGCTCGGTGTGAACAAGTTAGGCAATCTCAGACAAGTCACAAGCTGTTGGCATGCAGCTGAGCAAGCCAATCATGTGTCTAATAATAGCCTAGACATCACTATCCAACGTGAAGTTAATTTCTTTTATAAAATATGTTTTCTTTTGAAAGACCATTGAACACCCATTCCCATTCTGACATGTCAGTCCACGGCCTCCTCTACTGCCCTGATGAGGCCACACTCAGGTTGGAGGAGCAACACCTTATATATTCCATCTGGGTAGCCTCCAACCTGATGGCATGAACATCAATTCTTCAAACTCCTGGTAATTGCCCCCCACCTTTCACCATTCCTCAGTCCTCTTTTCCTCTCTCACCTTATCTTCTTACCTGCCCATCACCTCCCTCTGGTGCTCTTCCCCCTTCCCTTTTTCCATGGCCTTCTGTCCTCTCCTATCAGATTCCCCCTTCTCCAGCCCTTTATCTCTTTCATCAATCAACTTCCCAGCTCTTCACTTCACCCGCTCTCCCTGTTCCAGTTTCCCCCTCACCTGCCACCTTGTTCTTCTTCCTCCCCTCCTCCCACCTTCTTACTCTGACTTTTCCTCTTCCTTTCCAGTCCTAATGAGGGATCTTAGTCCGAAACATCAACTGTTTACTCTTTTCCACAGATGCTGCCTAGCCTGCTGAGTTTCTCCAGCATTTTCTTTTTGTGTGTTGCCTAGGATTTCCAGCATCTGCGGATTTTCTTGTGTTTGAGGGGCCATTGGGCTAAATTTCTTTATTAGTTCTATAGACTTTCAGAAAAGCCACGTTTCTTCTCCTCCTGCTCAATGCTGTATAGAAAGATCTGCATTTCTATAGCACCTGAACGCAGAACTTCACAGAGGAGGAGGGAGGAGAAGATGGTGGCACGACGCAGCGCGCAGGGCTGTTCCGAACGATATTGTATCTGTGAAGTTGGATGCCATGCACAATCCTGATTTGATAGAGACAGACATGAAGAAGCACGGAGGAACATCTGGAGTAACTTCTGAAATGCCCGCTTCGCTGCCGCTGCTACTGTGCGATCGAGAATCTCTGGAGACAAGGGCCCCAAATCCTCGGCTTTGCCTATTGCCTGTTGCCGGGGCTGGGGTCGAAGCGCCGGGCAGAGATGGTGCTCAGTGCATCGGTGTTGGAGAGCTGGTCGGAGGCTCGGAGTTTTCGGACAGACTCGGAGTTGGACTGTGGTCGGATGCTCTGGAGATTTACCATCCGCTTGAGATGATGGGACTTTCGAGAAACTTTGAGACTTTTTTTACTGTGCCCATGGTCTGCTCTTATCAAATTACGGTATTGCTTTGCACTGCTGTAACTATATGTTATAATTATGTGGTTTTTGTCAGTTTTTCAGTCTTGACTTGTCATGTGTTTCTGTGATATCATTCTGGAAAAACATTGTATCATTTCTTAATGCATGCATTACTAAATGACAATAAAAGAGGACTGCGTGTCCTCGTAATCTAATCTAATCTAATCTAATGTCTTTTGACTAGTTACTGTCGTAATGCAGAAACTGAGGCTTTTGAGGTTTTATAAGATGTTGGAGAAGCCAAACATACCTTCTCACCCTTTCTCTTCTCCTCACCCTCATATCCCTTTAGAACTTTATCCCTTTGCTTCCCCTCCTCCCTCTCTTTCTTCCATGATCCACTGTCCTCTCCTGTTAGGTTCCATCTTCTTCAGCTTTTTATCTCTTCAACCTATCCCCCTCCTCATATCTCACATCTTATTGCTCCCCACCCTTCCACCTTCCCCCCCTCCTATTAGCTGCCAGCTGGTACTCACTCCCCTCCCTACCCCCTTCTTATATTGGCTTCTGCTCCCTTCCTCTTCAGTCCTGATGGAGGGTCCCGGCCCGAGACATCAACTCCAAGGATAGTTATTCCCCTCCATAGATGCTACTGGATTTATTGAGCTCCTCCAGCATTTTGTGTCTGTTGCTCTAAATTCCCATTTGCCTGACCTCCATGTAGCACAATACATTCCTCAATATCTCACAGCACCTAAAAGCAGAATATCAGGTAAATAGAGAGGAGGTCTGACAGAGTGCAGGTTAGTGTGCATCTAACTGGCCATAATCTCTCATGCAAAGACAAAGTTGGGTACAATTCTTACTAAGGGTAGGAAACTGGCATAAAGATGGTGTCACTCTCACCATCATTATGTGCCATGGCATATGACATCATTATGTGCCATGTCATATGACATCATCATAATATGCCGTCATATGACATCATCATTATGTGCCATGTTGTATGACATCATCGTTATGTGCCCTGTCGTATGAAATGGCCGATCATGTTCATTCCATGACCATGATTGTTCTTGGCAAATTTTTCTACAGAAGTGATTTGCCATTGTCATCTTCTGGCCAGTGCCTTTACAAGATGGGTGACCCCAGCCATTATCAATACTCTTCTAAGATTGTCCGCCTGGCATCAGTGGTCGCATAACCAGGACTTGTGATATATATATCAGCTGTTCGTACAACCATCCACCACCAACTCCCGTGGCTTCATGTGACCCTGATCGGGGGGGGGGTGGGGGGGGCTGAGCAGGTGCTACACATTGCCCAAGGGTGACCTGCAGCTAACAGAGGGAAGGAGCACCTTACACCTCCTTTGGTAGAAACATATCTCCACCCGCGCCTCGAAAGCTGGGGTGGGGGGGGAACCAGATCAACATTATCCAATGCAAGGAATATTTGTTCAGCGTTGAAAAACGGAGCTGAAGGAGATGATGTGTGGACTTGTCAACGTAAATTCCTCATAAATCTGGCCAATATTACAAGTAAAATACTTATTATCAGTTTATGAATCTATTGATATAATCACAGCGGTCGGTAATTTTATTCAGATCAGTAAGATGGATGGAATGAGCTTCTGAAATTCAGAGAACTACAATTGAGTTGCAGAGTATTGCAGATGGTGGGCAGGTTTTCAGCCGAGTTTTCCTCCGGGATTCCAATCTAAATTGATTAAGTGCTGGTGATTTGTACACAGCTTCTCCACCAGCTGTGTTCAAGCAAATGAAATAGTGGGATTCTGTCCCACCTCCTTCCCTTCCCTTGATGAGTTCTATTTACTATTCACTTCACTAGATTGTAGACCTGGAACTCTCGCTTGCAAGCAAAAGATCGTTTTGATTGTTTCAGGTGCATGAAGTGATTAATCTTGCGCTCTAAATGATTTTAATAATACCATTGTGAAATCTGGTTAATGGATCAAGTTCTATAAAGGGTCTGGAAAGACGCATAAACTCTTCTTGGGCTTCCAGCCGGGTACAGGCGTCAATTTTTAACCTACATTCCAATAACAAACTCCGCCACCTTCATCAGGGTTGATGCCTGGGCACGTCTGGTCCAGTGGTATCCACACGCCCGTCGTCCAATCAGGTTTCCGCTCTCCCACCTTGTTTATAATCGTATTCCAGTTCCCCACTTAGAGCAAGACCTTCACCTTTGTTAAAATTCTCAGTCTCTAGACTTATTTCAATGGCTTCTTTCACTAGACGGTCCCAAAAGCCATTGACATGGCACAGTAGTGTTGTGCCATCGAAGTCTGGAAAGACTCTAGCGCTTCGATACGTCTTTCAAAACTTCACAAAGCCAGCGAAGTGCTTTTTGAGGTATAATCTGTTTAATTATTTATTGAGATACAATGCGGAATAGGCCCTTCCAGCCCTTCGAGTCAGGCCACCCAGCAACCCCCAATTTCCACTTTTGCCCGTTACACCACTGGCACATAGCGCAGCAATGAAACTTCTCCATCTCTGGCGGTGTTCACAGCTTCCTTGTCAGAAGCTTCCTCTCGGTTTTCACCCCTGTTAGTCATGCAAGCCTGGGTGGAGACTCAGGAATACCGTCACGCTCAGATGTAGAAGGACTCTTCGTTGCTTTTCCGTAACAATCTTGTTTGACCATTAACACTGAGCTGAACCTACACACCTGGAGGACCGGTGGACCACTCTGAGTCTGGCCTCTACCCTTTGGCTTGTTTGTTCTCCCCGTGACCTCATGTGTTTCCTCTCAGTGTTCCGGCTTCCTCCAGGTGCTACGGTTTCCTCCCACCTTCCAAAGATGTAGAGGTCAGAGTTGGTAAGATATGGGCATACTACATTGGTGCCAGAAGCGTGGCAACATTTGCGGGCTGCCCCCAGCACATCCTTGGACTGTGTGGGTTGTTGGCACAAAAGACACATTTCGCTGTGTGTTTCGATGATTCGAAGCACGTGTGACGTGAAGCTATTCTCTAAGTCTTTATTACTTGAGAAGTCGTGAGCTTGATGCTACATTTGGTGTCTTGATAGATCTTGAAAGACCTACGTGGCGCAAAAGCTGCTGCATTTGAGATCCAGTGAGCATCTCTTGAAAGACTGTGGGCTTGATTCTACGTCTGAGATCTTGGACCTCAAATGTATCCTTGTCAGACAAAGACCGTGCTGACACAGTGAAGAACAATGTTGAATTTCAACATCTGCGTCTTCCTTTGGTGACAGGTGAGTCCAGGTGTAATTGAATTTATACCAGATTGCCATTATTCTCACAGATTGCCTTAGCTACAACTCAATAGCCAGACCACAAGGCATTCTGTGAGCTGTATCATCACTTGGTCTCACTGAAACTGAAATTTCAAGCGACAATGACCTCTTGGTTGTCAGCGATTATTTCAGCGGCTGGTAGGTTCACATCCGCCTGACAGTGAGATTGAAACTATCTCCTGCGAGTCTGCTGGGGTCGTCTAACGTGCCCGGCGCTCCCGACGCAGCCTCCTCTACGCTGGTGAGACCCGTCGTAAATTGGGGGACTGCTACGTCGAGCACCTCCGCTCCATCCGCCTAAAGTGGAACTTCACGGTGGCCAGACATTTTCATTCCTTTTCCCATTCCTGTTCTGAGAAGTCAGTTCATGGCCTCCTCTTGTGCCATGATGAAGCCACCCTCAAAATGGAGGAGCCCTCCAACCTGATGGCATGAATATTTACTTCTCCTTCTGGTTTAAAAAAAATCCCTGGCCCCCTTCCCCTCTTCTTCCATTCCCCACCCTGGCCTCTTACTTCTTCTCACCTGCCTATCACCTCCCCCGGGTCCCCCTCCTCCTTCCCTTTCTCCAACTGTCCACTCTCCTCTCCTATCAGATTCCTTCTTCTCCAGCCTTTGACCTTCCCCACCCACCTGGCTTCACCTTATCACCTTCCAGCTAGCCTCCTACCCCTCCCCCCACCATTTTCTTCTGGCGTCTTCCCCCTTCCTTTCCGGTCCTGAAGAAGTGTCTTGGCCTGAAATGTCGACTGCATTTCCTTAGATGCTGCCTGACCTACTGAGTTCCTCCAGTATGTTGTGTGTGTCCCTTTTCATTGGTGCCTGGAAGCTTTTTACAATCCCTCACAGTACCCGAGCATCGTTAACTTGCAGAGAAAAGTAGCTAGAATATTTAACTCCCGTTAATACTTTGGGACTTGAAAAATCTCAGTATTTACACCCATTCTGCCTTGACACTATCATTATAACCACCACCCATAAAATTATATCATTTGCACCATTCAAAGATATCATTCAAATCCCATTAGGTAAAACATTCCAGGCAAGAAATATGTACCGCCTCAGGGCCCATTGACGACACTAGAGGAAATCAGGATTAAATTTTTGTAAGTGGGAAATATTCAAATCTTGCCCCTGGTTAAACACGGATAATGGTGTGATCTCGGTGACCTTTCCTTAGAGAGAACTTGTCGTTTTAGATTTAATTCCATATCTGTGAATATCAAAGACAGGTTCCATGATGAACTAGCCCTTAAGCTCGTAGAATTGTTTCTGAACAGGTTATTCAGTCCATCGTGTCCATACTAGCCCCTAATTAAGACATTCCAGTTCCCCATTAGGGCATCAAATTGTGCAGTACAGAAATAGGCTCATGATGTTGTACTGAAATAATTTAGCTAATGATGCCTGATTAAACTAATCCCTTATGTCTGCATAATTAAACTCATGCACATCCCTCCATTCTCTGCATATTCAGGTGCCTATCTAAAGGCATCTTAACCATCGCCATCATATCCGGCTCCATAATCACCCTGGCAAGTGTATCGCAGGTACCCACCACTCTGTGTAAAAAGCTTTTCCCACTCGTCACCTTTCAACTTATCCCCGCTCGACGGAAATCCACTCCCTTCTGGAATCAGGGAATGATGCAGTTGCCCACTCTACCTACGCCTCTCTCAATATGATAAGCTGCCATCGGTGCTCCCCCAAGCCTCCACCGCTTCGGAGGAAATGTACACAGTGGTGTGGCTGCTAGCAAAACACCCAGAGAGCCAGCGGCCCAGGTTCAGTTCTGCCCTGCCTGAAAGGAGTCTGTACATCCTCCACATGACCACGTGGGTCTCCTCTGGGTGCTCTGGTTTTCTCCCACATTCCAAAGACATACAGGTTAGTAGGTCGATTGGACGCATTGGTGTAACTGAGTGGCACAGACCAATTGGGCCAGAAAGGGTCCATTACTGTGCTGAATCTCTAAATCACTATCATTTTTGTGTGCCGTGTCATATGACATTGTGGGCACGTGGCCAAGTGGTTAAGGCATTCGACTAGTGACCTGAAGGTTGTGAGTTTAAGCCCCAGCTGAGGCAGCGTGTTGTGTCATTGAGCAAGGCACTTAACCACACATTGCTCTGCAAGGACACTGGTGCCAAGCTGTATTGGTCCTTGCCCTTCCCTTGGACAACATCGGTGTCGTGGAGAGGGGAGACTTGCAGCATGGGCATCTGCCGGTCTTCCACACAACCTTGCCCAGGCCTTCGCCCTGGAGAGTGAAGACTTTCCAGGCGCAGATCCGTGGTCTCGCAAGACTATCAGATGCCTTAAACATATGACATCATCACTGCGTGCCGTGTCATACAACATCATCATTACGTGCCGTGTCATATTCCATGGACGATCATGGCCTTTCTATGACCAGGATTGCTCTTGACAAATGTTTTCCACAGAAGTGGTTTACCCATTGACTTCTGGGCAGTGTCTTTACAAGACAGGTGACCCCCGCCCCCTCAGCCATTATCAATACTCTTCAGAGATCGTCCGCCTGTTGTCAGTAGTCGCATAACCAGGAATTGTGATACGCACCAGCTGCTCACCTATTCCACCATAAATAAGGAAAAAAATAAATAAACAAACTCTAATCTTGTCCATTTTCTCCTTATATCACATGATCTCTAATCTAGGCAGCATCCTGGTGAACTCTTGTGTGCCCTCTCCTACTCTCCACAACCTTCCAGTAATGGGGCAAACACAAATGAATAAAGCACTCTAGAAGTGGCCTAAACACAATTTTCTGAATCTACACCATAGTGTAGCCCCCTCACTCTTGAACTCAATGCCCGTCTAATAAGACAAGAAAAACTCTAACCGTGGAATCCAATTGGTTTCATATAGAATCATGTACCTTCCCAGTCTAGCTAGCTTCAAGTGGATCATCATGGTATTTACATTCCACATAAGCCTCTCCACATCCCACCAGCTTTCTTGTTCCTTCTGCCTCACACTAACCTTTCCCTTACATACCTTGGTGACCTTCACCTCATCCACTTGCTGTACCAAAGAGCTCGCCAGATGGGTTACCAAAAGAGTCAGGCGGTGATCTTGAGGCTTTAGCTCTTCGAGGCTTCAGTCAGAGAAAGCAAGGGAAAGAAAAGCTCTAGGTTAAGTTTTTTTCCTCCTGTCCTTCTTTATATCTGCCTAGTTAGGACAGTGGAGAAGACAGCAAGGATAGCTGAATGCTCTCTTGCGAGATGTGGGAAGGAAGGGAGACCTCCAGTGCCCCTGACAACTAGAACTGCACGAAGTGCATCCTCCGCGTTAAGGAATTGGAGCTGGAACTGGATGAACTCCGGGTCATTTGGGAGGCTGAGAGGGTGATAGGTGGGACATTTCAAGAGGTAGTTACACCCAAGGTGCAGGACACAAGAAACTGGGTGACAGTCAGGAAGGAGAAAGGGGTTAAGGAGCCAGTGCAGAGTATCCCTGTGTCTATCCCCCTCAACAACAGGTGTATCACTTTGGATACTGTTGGAGGTTGTCCCAGCAGAGGAAAGTCACAGGGGTTGGCTTTCTGGCACTGAGTCCATCTCTGTGACTCAGAAGGGAAGCAGGGAGAAGAGGCACGCTGTGATGATAGGGGATTCGTTAGCTAGAGGAATGGACAGGAGGTTCTGTGGGCAAGAACGAGATTCCCAGATGGTATGTTGCCTCCCAGATGCCAGGGTCCGGAACATTTTGCATGGAGTCCTCTGCATTCTTAAGTGGGAGGGTGAACAGACAGAAGTCGTGGTCTATGTAGATACCAATGCCATGGGTAGGATGTGTGACCAGGTTCTCCATAGGGTGTTCAGGTGCTAAGTTAAAGGGAAGGACCTCCAGAGATTGCTACCCATGCAATGTGCTAGTGAGGAAAGAACTACAGCTTAATACGTGGCTAAGAAGTTGGTGGAGGAGGGAGGGCATAGGATTTTTGGATCATTGGGCTCTCTTCCAGGGAAGGTGGGACCTGTACAGAAGGGATGGCTTGCACCTCAACTGGAGGGGGACTAATATCCTAGTGGGAAGTTTGTTAATGCTGCAAGGGGAGAGAGGGAACGTCAACTCAGACCATGAGAGGCCTATGTCAGGCATTTTCATGCCTTACAAGGTGCAGATTGGAAGTCTGTGTGGGGCGCCACTCCTCACACAGACACTAGAGCAATATGTGGTTAAGTGCCTTGCTCAAGGACACAAACACGCTGCCACAGCTGAGGCTCGAACTAGCGACCTTCAGATCACTAGACAAACGCCTTAACCACTTGGCCACGTGTCCAACACAGTTTAAACTGGAGATGCAGGGAGATCGAACCAGAGTGCCAGGACAGTTAGTGGAGATGTTGTGGAGACAGATGTTGATAAGACCTCAGACAAAGTTAGGAGTCAAAAGGTTGAGCATGGTGCGACTAGTGGCCTGAGCTGCGTCAATTTCAATACAAGTATTGTAGGAAAGGCGGCTGGTCATCCTGAAGATGAGGTAGCTCGTTTACAAACAGAGGCAATTATAGTGAGGAGAAGCTGTTGATAGGGCAAAATTACAGTCAACAGGATGAGTTGCAAAGTAAAAGAAAGACAAAATTGAAAAGCGTGAATATAACACTGAAGGTGTTATATTTGAATGCACGCAGTATATGGAATAAGGTAGATGAACAGAATGTTGAAGACATCACTGAATCATGACTGAAGGACAATTATAGCTGGGAGCTTAATGTCCAAGGATACAACTGTATCGAAAAGACAGGCAGGAAGGCAGAGGGGGCGGTGTTGCTCTGTTGGTAAAAAAAAATGAAATCAACTCATTAGAAGTGACATAGGGTCGGAAGGAGGTGAATCATTGTGGGTGGAACTAAGGAACTGCAAGGGTAAGAAGACCTTGATGGGAGTTGTATACAGACCCCAAACAGTAGAAGAAGGTAAAATGGAATTCAAAAGTAAGCTAGCCAGTAATATTAAAGAGGATACAAAAAGTTACTTCATACTCATAAAGTTTAAAAGAGGGGGGAGAGTGGACCACTGGAAAGTGATGTTGACGCAGTAGTAATGGGGGGGGGCAAGGAAATGGCAGATAAACTGAATAAGTCTTCACTGTGGAAGACACTAGCAGTATGGTGGAAGTTCCAGGTGTCAAGGGTCATGAAGTGTGTAAAGTTACCATAACTAGAGAAAAGGTTCTTGGGAAACTGAAAGGTCTGAAGATAGATAAGTCATATGGACCAAGGTTCTGAAAGTGGTGGCTGAAGAGATTGTAGATGCATTAGTAATAATCTTTCAAGGATCACTAGATTCTGGAATGGTTCTGGAAGATGGGAAAATTGCAACTATCACTCCATTCTTTAAGAAGGGAGAGAGGCAAAAGAAAGAAAACTATAGGCCAGTTAGTCTGATCTCAGTGCTTGGGAAGATGTTGTAGTCAATTATTAAGGATGAGGTCACAGGGTACTTGGAGACATGTGATAATATGGGTTGTAGTCAGCAGGGTTTCCTCAAGGGGAAACTTTGCCTGACAAATCTGTTGGAATTCTTTGAAGAAATAATAAGCAGGATAGACAAAGGAGAATTGCTTGATGTTGAGTACTTGGATTGTCAGAAGACCTTTGACAAGGTGCCAACACCGAGGCGCTTCGCAAGCTACGAGCCCATGGTATTACAGGAAAGATTCTAGCATGGATGAAGCAGTTGGTCATTGGCTGGGGCAAAGAGTTGGAATAAAAGGAGCCTTTTCTGGTTGGCCCTAGTGACTAGTGGTGTTCCACAGGGGTTTGTGTTAGGACTGATTCCTTTTACATTATATGTCAATGATTTGGATGATGGAATTGATGGCTTTGTTACAAAGTTTGCAGACGATATGAAGATAGGTGGAGGAGCGGGTGGTTTTGAGGAAGTAGAGAGGCTACAAGGACTTAGACAGATTAGAAGAATGGGCAAAGAAGTGCCAGATGGCATATAGTGTTGAGAAGCGTACGGTCATGCACTTTGGGGATAGAAATGAAAGGGTTGACTATTTTCTAAATGGAGAGAAAATTTTAAAAAACTGAGGCGCAAAAGGACTTAGGAGTCCTTGTGCAGGATTTCCTAAAGGTTAATTTGCAGGTTGACTCTGTGGTGAGGAAGGTAAATGTGATGTTAGCAGTTATTTCAAGAGGACTAGAATATAAATGCAAGGACATAATGTTGAGACTTTATAAAGCACTGAAGAGGCCTCACTTGGAGTAATGTGAGCAGTTTTCGGCCCCTTGTTTTAGAAAAGATGTGCTGAATCTGGAGAGGGTTCAAAGGAGGCTCATGAAAATTATTCCAGGATTGAATAGCTTGTCATATGAAGAGCATTTGATGGCTCTGGGCCTGTATTCACTAGAATTCGGAAGAATGAGGGGTGACCTCATTGAAACCTATCAAATGATGAAAGGCCTCGATAGAGTGGATGTGGAGAGGATGTTTCTTATGGTGGGAGAATCTATGACCAGAGGACACAGCCTCAGAATAGAGGGGTGTCCTTTTAGAACAGAGATGAGGAGGCACAAGCAGCTGTGGAGGCCAAGCCCTTATGTATATTTAAGGCAGAGGTTGATAGATTCTTGATTGGTCAGGGCATAAAGGGATATGGGAAGATAACGGGAGATTGGGGCTGAGAGGCAAATTGGATCAGCCATGATGAGATGACAGAGCAGACTCGATGGGCCAAATGGTCTAATTCTGCTCCAATATCTTATGGTCTTATGGTCTAATGGTTACCACAGTTGTACCGGTTTCAAAGTATGTCTATTATCAAAGCCTGTATAAATTATACAACCTTGAGATTTGTTTGCTTACAGGCAGTCACAAAGCAAGAAACCCAAAATAAACCAATTAAAAAAGTGCTGTGCAGAGAAAGGGGAAAAAATACAAATCACACAAACAACTGAAGTGAAGAACAGCATTTCGAACCGAAGTTGAGTCCACAGATCAGAACCCTGGATCAGCCCTGAGTAGGCCCAAAGCCTTGCTTATCAGTTCATCATATTAGCAGGTATGGAGCACAGCAGCCAGGGCGGCCTTCACAGCCTCAGATCCATGGACAGCGGAGTGAACATCGCAGGAGAGTAAGCAAAATTGGCTCGCGTCTCCAATCCCGGCACCCTGTTTTTCCAGTCTATCTGGGCCGGTGTTTAAGCTGTCCAAACAGCGTATCGTACCTCGCACAAGGACCCAGGTTTCGTTGCAGCGAAAGGCTCCGGGCCTAGACATCGCTGCCCAGCGACTCGCCCCAGGCCCAGGTTTCGCCGTCCAGCCCGAAGCAACAGTTTCCAACCCAAGTTTCAAACGCTACCTTTTGCTGATGCTGCGATCCCACGAGTCCATGTGCCGATAGGCTGGAAGGGAGCATTGGACAAGCAGTGCAATCACGCAGAAATCAATTCCTCACGGAATTCTTTTCCCCGCAGATTCCAGCAACTCCATCTGTCCTTGTTGCTTTTGTCTGCAATTATGGGCGATATTAAGCCATCCTTAAATGACAAACAGCTGTAATTGAAAAGCTGCTCAAAGCAAAGAATGAATCAAGAGTTCTTCAGGACCGTAAATCAAATGTTTTGCCCCTCTCAGAATGAAAATAGCTGGAAAATAGACTTCAAATCGATTAACGATATTCTGGTAAAGGCTTGTGAAAAAAATTCTTGGCCCTGATTCACTACCAAGTTCCGTGCCACCTGTTCATCCTTACAGTCTCTGGTTTTGCAGATGATACCCAATATTTACATGCTGTAAATCCTTTCCAATTGATGACATGCTTCTGTAATCTCTGTGTTTTTTCAGAATGTTTCACTAATTTGTTTTTATATTTTCGGTCTCTGACGGGGCTTCCATCAATTTCCAAACATCTGTTCCCTGTGATGTTGTAAATCTTAGCCAAGGCGCACTAATATTGCTTGCAATGATTATATTGGATCTGCCGCACTGTCAATTTCCCCAGATGGATTTCTTTCGAAAGATCAGTCATCAAGTACAAATGTTTCTGCTTGTAGTACATCCTCAGTGCAAAGCTATTCCAATCTTTATTTTAACTCGCGACTCTATTTGGGATGTGACACACCAAATGCTGGAGGAAATCAGCAGGTCAGGCAGCATGTATGGAAAGAAATGAGCACACGTTTCGGGCCGAGACCCTTCGTCAGGATCTGTGAATGCAACTGGGCTCCCTTGTCCATGGGGAGATAATTTCATTTGAAAGAGGTGGAAGTATGTATTAGAACATAGAACTGTACAGGGCCTTTGGGCGCATATGTGGTGCTTGGTGTAACGTGAACAAATTCACCCGAGAGACGCAGCTGGCAGATAGAAAATAGTCTTTTATTCGATACACACGCCCACAAGTAAGCTGACAGCCTTTTGCAGTCATAAGAGAGAGAGAGGAGTGAGAGAGAGAGGAGTGAGAGAGAGAGGAGTGAGAGAGGGGGGGGAGAGTGAGGGGGGAGAGAAGGGGGAGAGGGGGGAGGGAAGAGAGAGGGAGACTCTCTGATGTAACATTACAGCACATTGTTTATTTATTTTTTGTTTATTTAAAGATACAGCGTAGAGTAAGCCTTTCCGGCCCGATGAGCCACACTGCCCAGAAACCCACCTATTTAACCCGAGCATAATCATGGGACAATCTACAATGACCATTTCACCTATACAGCTTTGGAATATGGGAGGACACTGGAGCACCTGGAGGAAACCCAGGCAGTCAAAGGGAGAATATAGAAAACCCCTTACAGATGGCGCTGGAATTTCACTCTGAACTCCCAAATGCCCCAAGCTGAAATAGCATCGCGCTACCCTAGAACACCGATGGAACCCATCAAGCAAATGGAATACTGGGTGAAATCCATTTCCTCGATGATAAAGCACAACAGCCAACCCTCTGTTCCAATAACCGCACTTTGAATTTAGTACAAAACAGAGCAAAATTCCCTAAAAGAGGTTTAAGCCCAAATTTACCCTGGAGGCAGATTGATTTTTGATAATATTAATATGTTTTATAATATTATGTGTTAACAACAAAGGTAACAGCCCTTGTAATGCTTCTTTTGCATTACATGTAATTTTTCAGATGCCTGGAACTTCCCACCAACACACCCAAAATAAGTGTTAATTATTATCATATTCATGCAATGCCATGTTGATTGCATGCATGCATATGCAGACATCTCAATCAAATGTTTCCTGGTCTACAATTTACTCTAAGTGCTGTCATCCGAGTTCTATTCATGCAATGTGGTGCCGATTGCATTCATGCATATGCAGACATCTCAGTCAAATGTCTCCTCATCTACAATTTACTCTGAGTCCTATTCATGCAATGGGCAGTTGATTGTGTTCATGCATATGCAGACAATATCAGTTAAGTGCCTGTTTCCTGGTCTGCATTTTACTGTTCCGAGCATTTTAAATTTAATCCACAATCCAAATTCAGATCTGAAGGTTGGTTGCTAAAGCCAGTATTTATTATATGTTCTAACCCCAAAATATGCTGCAACTTTTAACCTATTCTAGATCAATCTAACCCTTCCCTCCCACATAGCCCTCCATTTTTCTTTCATCCATGTGAGCGTCTTAAGAGTTTCTTAAATGCCTCTAATGTAGCTGCCTCTACCACAGCCCTAGCAGGGCATTCAACACACCCACTGACATTCCCCTATACTTTCCTCCAATCATCTTAAGTTACGTCCTCTCGTATTATTGTCATATTTATTTATTTATTTATTGACATACATCGTGGAATAGGCCCTTCCAGCCTTCCAAGCCACGCCACCCAACAATCTGAGCCCAATCATGGGACAATATACAGTGACCAATTAACCTACCAATCAGTATGTCTTTAGACAGTGGGAGGAAACCGGAGCACCCGGAGGAAACCCACGCAGTCACGGGGAGAACGTACAAACTCCTTACAGGCAGCGGCGGGAATTGAACCCGGGTCGCTGGTACTGAAAAGCGTTGTGCTAACCACCATGCTATCGTGCCACCCTTTGAGGCTCTATGTGTGGAATTGGGTTACCCTGGGCTCTGGTGTTGTTTTTGGTTTTAATCATTTCATCTCTGAGAAAAAATCTCTGGCTGTCCACTCGGTCTGTGCCTCTTATCATCTTGTACACCTAAAGGGTTATCTCTGAGGAGTATTGACAACGGCAGGGGTCACCCATCTGGTAGAGACACTTCCCAGAAGAAGGCAATGGCAAAGCACTTCGGTAGAAAAATTTGCCAAGAACAATTGTGGTCGTGGAAAGACCATGATTGCTCACGTCATTCGACACGGCGCATAATGAACAAATGAAAGAATACTACTGTAAATGGGGTCAGCGTAGAATCTAGCAGCTGTTATTCAGGGATATGCCATAGGTTTTAGTGTCTGTTGTGGCTCTTGGCAGAATATTGTTCTATATATGGAAATGAGAATATCTTTGAACTGTTCAGAAATGTTCCTGTTACGATAGAGGTCTTCAGCTTGTTGATCGTATGTGAACCACCCAGATATTTCAGTGTAGGTGCCTCTGACTTGTAAGGAAACAGAAAAGTCCATTAATACATAAGAAACAAAAGGGAAGAAGCAGGCATCAGGCCCCTTGTGCTTGCTCTACCCGAGAGCTCCATCGGTCAGAGTCAGCGATGGATGTTGTACTTTAGCTGTCTAGATACACAAGCCTCACCAGTCAATGTGGAGAGCAAGCTGTTGCCCATGTAGCAAGCTCCCCGTCTCCATGCAACTGATGAACCCACAGGAATGACAGAGACCGATACAGTTTGGCACCAACCGGCTGCATCAACAGGAGCTGCCAGTCAACACAGCACTGTGTTAGGGGCTCCAGCTCCAGATTTTTCCCTTGCAGTTTACTTTGGAAGCCTTTCCCCATGAGTGGGTATAGCCATAAGGCAGCAGAGGTTTGATACCAGAGTTTTCCTTCTCCTGGGTGAGCTGCCAACCACAGCTGATGAGCTCCATCTGCCCGAAGCGACTGGTTTTAAGGCGACAGTAGCCCCCCTTTTCCCCTTCTCCTGTCAGTAGAAACAGTTCCACCGGGCTTAGTAGCTAAGCCACACATGAAGGCTGGGAACTGGACTTGGTTGTCAGAGGCTATTTGAGGTGCATGTCATTGGGAGCACTCAGTAGGTAGTGGGAGCTTGTCCCCATCACCATCCTTGTCTATAACAACCTTATCACCAATATTGTCTATAACAACCTTATCACCAATATTGTCTTGATTGGTGATCTTAACAACCTTAAGAAACCGCTCATTATGATAATGGATGAACTTTTACTTCAGCTGTGGTTTCCTACAATAACTAGAGATTGCTGGCAACAAACATACAGTATCTCATGCCAATTCATGCAGGATATGGAGTCAGGATGAGTAAGATATTGGGCAAGCAATCTAGTGGCTTGCATGGATGATCTAAAGATGATTTCAAATCCCACCGTGGCTCTTGGTAGAATGCAGGATAATTCAGATAATTAAATATAATTGACCAGAAACTTTCTCTCTCCACTGGGGCAGCACGGTTAGTGTAACCACTTCACAGCACAGACAATCACCACTCAGTTTCCGCTAATCTCTGTAAGTACAAATGTAGTTTATTAATCCTCCTCATGACCATGTGGGTTTCCTCTGGGTGCTCTAATTTCCTCCCACATTCTAAAGACATGCATGTTAGGGTTAGTAAGTTGTGGGCATGCTTCGTTGGCGCTGGAAGGGTAGTGACACTTGTAGACTGCTCTAGCACATTCTCGACACAAACATAGCACTTCACTGTATGTTTCAATGTACACGTGACAAATAAAGCTCATCTTTAATATTTCTTTATCCACAGATACTCTTTATTCCAGATCTCACTGCAACTTAAAAATTCTTACTGGACTCAACAGCCTTGACGCAGGGAGGACGTTCCACTGGCTGAAAAGTCTAGAACCAGGGGTGGGTCACGTCCTCGGAATAATAAGTAGACACATGGAATGAGACGAAGAGATATTTCTCCACTCAGAGGCTGGTGAACCTTTTGAATTTTCCACCCTGGAGGATTAGTCACTGAGTTCTTTCCAAACAGATAGCAATATGTTTCCAGACAGATTGGGAATCAAGGGTTATGGGATGGTGCAGGGAAAGGGAGCTCTGGTAGAAGATCAGAGATGACCTTCATGAACAGGGAAGCAGAGGAAAAGGGGCCTGATAGGCAACTCCTGCTTCTAATGAGTTCCTACATTCCTTAACATATTTCTTCCAACTGCCCATAAGGATAGCTGGTTACTTGAACTGACAGGCAAAGGAACGTTGTTTAACCAAAGGGCATTTTATAGTTACTGTTCTATAGATTTGCTGAGTATGCCTGCAGGAAAATGAATCTCAGAGTTGTATATGGTCACACACACACACACATACTTTGCTAATAAATTTACTTTGCACTTTGGACGTGAAAGCACAGAGGAACATCTGGAGAAATTTCTGAAACGCCCGTCCGCTGCTGTCGTTACTGTGTGGTCGGGAATCTTTCGGAGGGTAGGCCTCAAAATCCCTGGCCCTGCCTGCTTTTGGCGACTGAGAAGGAGGTCGAATCATTCGGACAGAGATGGTGCTCAGTACTCGGTGTCGGAGAGCTGATCAGAGCTTGAAGTTTTCAGATGACTCAGAGTTGGATTGTGGTCAGCATGTCAGGGAGAGTTTTTCTTCCTTCTCCCGTCTGCGTGAGATGTGGGACATTTGAGAAAGTTTGAACTTTACTGTGCTCACGGACTTCTTCATCAAGTTATGGAATTGTTACACTGTTTGTAATTATATGTATAATTATGTGGTTTTGTCAGTTTTCTCAGTCTTGGTTTGTCTTGTGTTTTGTGATATCACACCGGAGGAAATAATGTATCATTTCTTAATGCATGCATTACTAAATGACAATAAAAGAGGACTATATGTCTTTATAATCTAAAAAAAACTTTGATCTACTGTGCAGAGCAGTGTTTCTCTACTTTACCCTCTATAGACGTTGTGCACACTTCCCACTGCCTTGGGAAAGCAACCAACATAATCAGAGGCCCCCCCCCAACCCCTGATATCCACCCCTCTTCCATCAGGAGAAAGTCAGAAAAGCTTGAAAGGATGCACTGTGAGGCCCAAGAAAAGCTTCAACCATTCCCTTGTGAAGCTCTTGAAAGGACATTTTGTTTGATAAAGATACACAGAGAAAGATAGCTACATTTTTTAAAGATAAAAATGAATCTCAGGGTTGTATATGGTGACATATATGTACCTTGATAATAAATATACTTTGAACTTTTGCTCTTTGAACTCTTGACCCCTCAATCTACCTTGTTGTGACCCTTAGACTTCATTGTCCACCTGTACCGCACTTTCTCTGCAACTGTAACCCCACATTTTGCATTCTGCGATGGCGTTTCCCTTGTACTACCTACAGTATGTATGGATGGCATAAGATTTTCACTGTATCCCAATCCTTTTGACATTAATCAACCAATTACTAATTATAAAGTTATAGAGTCATAGAAAAGTACAGCACAGAAAATGGCCCCTCAGCTCACCTAGTCAGTGCTGAACCATGAAAACTGCCCACTCCCATCGACCTGCACCTGGACCATAGCCCTCCATACCCCTACTATCCAAGTACCTATCCAAACTTCTCTTAAATATTGAAATCAAACTCACAGGCACTGCCAGTTTGTTCCACACTCTTGCGACCCTCTGTGTTTTCCCTTATGTTCCCCTTAAACATTTCGCCTTTCACCCCTAACCCATGACCTCTAGTTGTAGTCCCACCCAAGCCTGCTTGTACTTACCCTATCTATACACCTTATAAATTTATATACCTTTGTCAAATCTCCCCTCAATCTTCTATATTCCAAGGAATAAAGTCCTAACCTATTCAATCTTTTCCTATAACTCAGGTCCTTCAGTCTCGGCAACATCCTGGTAAATTTCCTATGTACTCTTTCAACCTTTTCTTTATATAAGACCATAAGATATAGGAGCAGAAGTAGGCCATTCAGCCCATTGAGTCTGCTCTGCCATTTAATCATGGGTTGCTCCAATTCTTCCAGTCATCCCCATTCCCCTGTCTTCTCCCCACACCCTTTGATGCCCTGGCTAATCAAGAACTTATCTATCTCTGCCTTAAATGCACCCAATGACTTGGCCTCCACAGCTGCTCGTGGCAACAAATTCCACAGATTTACACCCTCTGACCAAAGTAGTTTCTCCATATCTCAGTTCTAAATGGACATCCTTCAATCCTGAAGTCGTGCCCTCTTGACCTAGACTCTCCTACCATGGGAAATAACTTTGCCATATCTAATCTGTCAGGCCATTTAACATTTGGAATGTTTCTATGAGATCCAGGGAATACAGCCCAAGAGCTGCCAGACGTTCCTCATACAGTATCCCTTTCATTCCTGGAATCATTCTCGTGAATCTTCTCTGAACCCTGTAGGTTTTCCTGTAAGTAGGTGACCTACTCTGAGCTCCTCCCTTAAGAGTGTCCAGAAGCCTGGGCTCTGAAATTTTTTAAGCCACGTACAGAGGTCAGTCGACCACACACAGCAATGGTTAATCGTTAATTGTGTCACAATGATGTACATATGTAACAAGGTGAAGAGGGTAATCCAGAGCTCAGGGCCTGGAAGCCTCTGACAAAGTGATTATGTTCAAGAATCATTAAAGGCCAGAATGAGAAGATTGGAGGGGCTTGTGGGGTTGATTGAGAGTTCACAGGCAGAAGGGGCAGGAGGGTGGGTGAGTGAGAAGCTGGGAAGTGATAGATGGAAGAGGTAAGGGTCTGAAGAAGGATTCTGATAGGAGGGGAGTAGACCATGGGAGGAAGGGAAGGAGGAGGGGCACTGGACGGAGGTGATGGGCAGGTGAGGAGAAGAGAAGGGATAAAAGGGGGGCCAGGATGGGAATGGAAAAAGAGAGAAGGGGGCAGAAGGGAAAAATGGATGTGGGTAACTTCTTCCCTTTAATGCCTTTTCTTTCCTTCACAAGGTGGCTGAAGTCCTGTTGGAGTCTGTGATCTACGGCTGCAGTTCCTCACGGCAGTGGGTTCTCGCTCTCGGATCTCGCCAGGCGGCCTAACGTCTTTGCTATCTCCAGGAGCGGCCTAGAAGATGTGGACTTCTGGGGTTTTGTCCTGAAGCCCTGCTTATGACCCTTTTCCTCGCCAGTGTGGCCAACCAAAGCATGGTGGGAGATCGAAATAAATGACCCTGCAGACTGTAACATTGAAACAGCGAGCTGTTGGCCTCCTGTTTCACTGTGGCAGGAGCGATACCTCTCTCTCCCTCGTTAGTGAGAGAAAGAGAGAGACTGTGGGATGTCAAAGTGGTGGGGTGGACAGTATTTTTTTTGATGGAATCTAGATCATGGTCTCTTTTGGGGGCTTTGCTGTTGCTTGTATGGTAGGCAGTATGGGGTACACCCACTACATCATCATGTGCCAGTTTCCAACCGCCTAAAATCGAGGAAAAACTTTGCTACAGTGGAAGAACTACCGCACGGAACATCCCCCCAAGCATACCGGATTGAGCTCTGGCAACAAACAGAAGCCAGAACCTCACCAAACAATACAGTGCAAGACCCCACAGAAATAATACCAGATGGGGCGCTGCTTGACAGACGGAGGTGGTGCACTCTCAACAGAGCGAGAGCGGGAGTTTGCAGGACGGGAGACAATATGGTGAAGTGGGGTTTAAAGACCAGCGAATCCTGAGAGTGTGGCGAAAGGGTGCAGAACATTGAACATGTTCTGCGCAACTGCTCACTCTCACCTGATTTAGCTGACACTGACCAGCTCAGCATCAACCCAACAACACTGGAGTGGCTGGCTAGTGTGACAAGCTCTGATGATGACTTTTGCTGAGGCAGGGAGGGGAGGGGGAGGGGGGAGGACTGTTCTTTTGCTACTACTTGTGTGTGGGAAGGGGAGGGGGCACTTTGGGATTCTAATGTTTTTCTGTCATTCATTCTTTGGGGTTTCCTTCTGTTTCGTGCATGAACGTGAAGAGTAAGAGTTTCAGGTTGTATACTGTATGCATTCACTGACATTAAATGGAACCATTGAACCAATGGGAGTGGAGAAAGAGTTAAGGGGGCAGGAGGGAGAAATTAGCAGAAGTTAGAGAAGTTGATTTTCATGCCACCAGGCTGGAGCTAATTTAGAAATGGATGTGGGTAATTCGGGGCCAGGTTTTCCTTTACATCTTGCAACCACATGCAACAAAATCCAAACCACAACAGCGAAGGCATGGTCTCAGGGCCACAATGAATGGTGGAGACTGGGTTTGAACTCACATCCTCTTTTGGCCCTGATTACCCCAAGAAATATTTGCTTCAAGGCAGGAATTGGCCCTCCCCTTATGCACCAGTAGAACCATCAAGAGGAACTTAAAAGCTGCGAGACACTCCAAGGATTATTGGTATCTCAGGGTAGAAGCTGGAGACGGCATGGGGCTGTGATAATGAGGTCATCGTGAAAAATAACTTCCAAGGGCCCACTAATTGAATCATTAGAGAGAATTAGCAGTCTTTATGAAAACCAACACAAAATGAAGCTCGTCATCCCCAGAGAACCCTTTTTCCAGTGACTAAACTCTGAACCTATTTAACAAGGTTAACTATTTCAAGGATTTTGATTCCGCACTCTCTTTTCTGCAAGATATCACAGAGAGGCAAATATTTTTAGTTGAATTGGTGTGGCTGTAAAGGCTGTGGGAGTAACACTGTCCCATCACACATACCCGGGGTCAGACACAAAGTGAAGCTCCCTCCACATTGTCCCATCACACACTCCCAGGGTCAGACACAGAGTGAAGCTCCCTCCACACTGTCCCATCACACACTTCCAGGGTCAGAAACAGAGTGAAGCTCCCTCCACACTGTCCCATCACACACTCCCAGGGTCAGACACAGAGTGAAGCTCCCTCCACACTGTCCCATCACACTCTGCCAGGGTCAGAAACAGAGTGAAGCTCCCTCCACACTGTCCCGTCACACACTCCCAGGGTCAGACACAGAGTGAAACTCCCTCCACACTGTCCCATCACACACTCCCAGGGTCAGACACAGAGTGAAGTTCCCTCCACACTGTCCCATCACACACTCCCAAGGTCAGAAACAGAGCGAAGTTCCCTCCACACTGTCCCATCACACTCTCCCAGGGTCAGACACAGAGTGAAGCTCCCTCCACACTGTCCCATCACACACTCCCAAGGTCAGAAACAGAGCGAAGTTCCCTCCACACTGTCCCATCACACTCTCCCAGGGTTAAAAAAAAGCTGAAGCTCCCTCCACACCGTCCCATCACACACTTCCAGGGTCAGAAACAGAGTGAAGCTCCCTCCACACTGTCCCATCACACACTCCCAGGGTCAGACACAGAGTGAAGCTCCCTCCACACTGTCCCATCACACTCTGCCAGGGTCAGAAACAGAGTGAAGCTCCCTCCACACTGTCCCGTCACACACTCCCAGGGTCAGACACAGAGTGAAGCTCCCTCCACACTGTCCCATCACACACTCCCAGGGTCAGACACAGAGTGAAGCTCCCTCCACACTGTCCCATCACACACTCCCAAGGTCAGAAACAGAGCGAAGTTCCCTCCACACTGTCCCATCACACTCTCCCAGGGTCAGACACAGAGTGAAGCTCCCTCCACACTGTCCCATCACACACTCCCAAGGTCAGAAACAGAGCGAAGTTCCCTCCACACTATCCCATCACACTCTCCCAGGGTTAAAAAAAAGCTGAAGCTCCCTCCACACTGTCCCATCACACACTCCCAGGGTCAGACACAGAGTGAAGCTCCCTCCACACTGTCCCATCACACACTCCCAGGGTCAGACACAGAGTGAAGCTCCCTCCACACTGTCCCATCACACACTCCCAAGGTCAGAAACAGAGCGAAGTTCCCTCCACACTGTCCCATCACACTCTCCCAGGGTCAGACACAGAGTGAAGCTCCCTCCACACTGTCCCATCACACACTCCCAAGGTCAGAAACAGAGCGAAGTTCCCTCCACACTATCCCATCACACTCTCCCAGGGTTAAAAAAAAGCTGAAGCTCCCTCCACACTGTCCCATCACACACTCCCAGGGTCAGACACAGAGTGAAGCTCCCTCCACACTGTCCCATCACACACTCCCAGGGTCAGACACAGAGTGAAGCTCCCTCCACACTGTCCCATCACACACTCCCAAGGTCAGAAACAGAGCGAAGTTCCCTCCACACTGTCCCATCACACTCTCCCAGGGTTAAAAAAAAGCTGAAGCTCCCTCCACACCGTCCCATCACACACTTCCAGGGTCAGAAACAGAGTGAAGCTCCCTCCACACTGTCCCATCACACACTCCCAGGGTCAGACACAGAGTGAAGCTCTCTCCACACTGTCCCATCACACTCTGCCAGGGTCAGAAACAGAGTGAAGCTCCCTCCACACTGTCCCGTCACACACTCCCAGGGTCAGACACAGAGTGAAGCTCCCTCCACACTGTCCCATCACACACTCCCAGGGTCAGACACAGAGTGAAGCTCCCTCCACACTGTCCCATCACACACTCCCAAGGTCAGAAACAGAGCGAAGTTCCCTCCACACTGTCCCATCACACTCTCCCAGGGTCAGACACAGAGTGAAGCTCCCTCCACACTGTCCCATCACACACTCCCAAGGTCAGAAACAGAGCGAAGTTCCCTCCACACTATCCCATCACACTCTCCCAGGGTTAAAAAAAAGCTGAAGCTCCCTCCACACTGTCCCATCACACACTCCCAGGGTCAGACACAGAGTGAAGCTCCCTCCACACTGTCCCATCACACACTCCCAGGGTCAGACACAGAGTGAAGCTCCCTCTACACTGTCCCATCACACTCTCCCAGGGTCAAAAACATGATGAAGCTTCCTCCACAATGTCCCACCACACACTCCCAGGGTCAGAAACAGAGTGAAGCTCCCTCCACACCGTCCCACCACACACTCCCAGGGTCAGACACAGAGTGAAGCTCCCTCCACACTGTCCCGTCACACACTTCCAGGGTCAAAAGGTGGATTAATTTTGTTTTTCCCGGGGGAAGAATTGACATTGGCATGATGAGTTGTATCTCTCCACCTATGGTCCAAATCAGTGCTACCCACACCTTTCATTCAGCATGATTTATTTGCTCTCTCAACCCCATTCTCCTGCCATGTCCCTGTAATCTTTGACACACTTACTAATCAAGAACCTATCTTCTTCTTCTTCCTCGGCCCTTAGCTCCCAGTGGAGCGTAGACTGCTGACGACCTCCCGTCTCCATCGTCCAAAGTCAACGGTATGGTTGGAGTTCATCAACACTTCTGCACAGGGGATTGGCCTATACAGGCCTCACCACAGCCCTGGTGGCCGGCCTTACCCGATTGCACCTCTCACGACGGGGACGTAGGGTTGGACTTTGAGGGGCCAAGAACTTTAAGTAGACCTGGCCTCCACAGTGAATTCCACAGATTCACAACTGTCTAGCTAAAGAAGTTCCTCCTCATCTCTGCTCTGAAGAGATGCCCTTGTTATCTGAGGCTGCGCCACACCTGGCTCCAGTTCCAAGCTGGAAGAAAGTGTGACTCGGAGAGAAACCTGCAATTAGCGGTACTACAGATAGAACACAAAGGAAACTACAGAAGAAGGACATCAACCCGTCAAGCGTCTTCATCATGTACATTAACTCTATTTGTCCACCTGATCTCAAAAACCCTCAATTGTCCTGATAGTCCAAACATCTACTTCATTAATAGATACACCCAGTGAATCCGCAGTTCTGAGGTACAAGATTACAAAACTACATCGCCCTCCGAGAGAGAACAAAACCCTCCTCACCTCTGAGTTAAAGGAACCTTATGGTGGAATTATGCTCCCCTATGAGGAGGAACATTGAATCTTTTGAGATGCACTGTACGTGGAGAGCGTTCCGACTGGACACATCACCGCCTGTTGCGGGGGCGCCAACGCACAGAATCGGGAGAAGCTGCAGAGCTGTGGGCTCTGTCAGCTCCATCACTGGCACCGGCTTGCCCACCATCGAGGACGCCCTCAAAAGGATATGCCTCAAGAAGCGGGCGTCCATCGTGAAGGATCCTTGCCACCCAGTAAATGTCCCCTTCCCATTACTACCATCAGGGAGGAGGTACAGGAACCTACAGATACACACTCAATATGTTAAGAACAGCGTCTTCCCCTCCGCCAGCAGATTTCTGAACCGTTCATGAACCCATGAACACTCCTTCACTATGTTGATCTCTTTTTAAATACTTACTTATTTTTATATATTTCCGATTGTAACTTATAGTAATTTTTATTTATTGGACTATATTGCTGCCACAATACAACGAATTTCATGATGTAGTGTTAGGGTGGCGGGGTGGAAATGTGTCTCTACCAAAGAAGATGTAAGGTGCTCCTTCCCTCCGCTAGCCTGTAGGTCACCCTCGGGCAACGTGTGGCACCTTCTTAGCCCCGCAATCAGGGTCATGTGAAGCCATGGGAACAGGTGGTGGATGGTCGCACGAGCAGCTGGTGCAGATCACAAGTCCTGGTTACGCGACCACTGACGCCAGGCTTTTCCATGGAGGGCTTCCAGACCATTCGGGCTGACCGGAAGTGCACTGAGAGCGGTAAGCGTAAAGGAGTTGGGGGCTTGCTGTTCTGGTTAACAACAGATGGTGCAATCCGGGTCAGATTACAATCAAGGAACGTGTTTGTAGCCTGGATATTGAACTTTTTACTGTTGGACTCCGGCCATATTCCACCGAGATACAACACCGGGCGTCACGGGAGGTTGTTCCTGCCTGTGGCCATCGAACTTTGCAGCTCCTCCCGTGGAGGGTCAGACACCCTGAGCCAATAGACTGGTCCTGGACTTATTTCCATCCGGCATAGTTTGCATATTATTGTTTGATTGTTTGTGGTTTTTGTATTGCTATATTTATGCTCTATTCTTGGTTGGTGCAGCTGTAACAAAACCCAATTTCCCTCAGGATCAATAAAGTATAACTAACTAACTAACTAACAATTCCCACCTGGATCCAGTGGCAAGACAGTGTGTATATGTATACGTGTGTGTAAGTACGCATGTGTGTGTTTCTATGTGGGCATGTGTGCATGTGTCTGTATCTGTTTGCATGTGTACGTGTCTGCCTGCACATTCCTAGACGTATGTACACATGCATGTATATTTTGTGTGTGTGTGTGTGTGTGTGTGTGTGTGTGTGTGTGTGAGTGGAGTGCACGTGTGAGTGCACAGCCACAATCCTGTGCACGTGTGAGCCCATGTATGTGACCAGAGCTCATCTTTGAATAGGAAGTCAACGGCAGCTGACTAATGAATATTCAATCTGTGCTCTACTTTCATCATTAAATTTGACTGCTATTTCAGAAATAAAAGGGTTGAAACTAAATGACTTTTTCTTTGCCTTTGAGAATCTATTAGTCTAATTGCATACGGGACATTTGGCTGCTTGTGTTCTTCAACAGAAGATCCTTCGGTCTGATGGCACGCTGACAAGCTAATTTTCTTAATGCAGACTATATAAAGATGTTTGTTTAAAAACCAGGACATTTGATAAATGTTTAATCCTATAAATATGTCATTGCTTAGTTAAGTTTCATAAGATTTTTCTAACTCAGATCAGTCAAAGGAGAAATTTAGAAAGAGATTGAGCAATTTAGCTAGAAACAAATGGTCCGATTGCATTGAATTTCAACAGGTAATCTCAATGCATCAGGAGCTGGTGATACAATCCCTGAGTCTTCCTTTCCATGACATCATGCCTGATGGAATATTTTTAGCATGGCATTTGGCCCATTGATTCTATGCTGGCCCACTGGGCAACCTCTTCAACTAATCATCCCCTGTAACCTATTATCTCACACGAGCCCATTAGCATCCCATAATTCACCCAATGGCCACCTACACTCATTTTGTTATGTGTCATGTCATATGACGTCATCATTGTGCGCAGTGCCATATGACATCATCATTATGTGCTGTGTCATATGACATGGGCGACTATGGTCTTCCCACAACCATAATTGTTCTGGGCAAATTTTTCTACTGAAGTGGTTTGCCATTGCCTTCTTCTGGGCAGTGTCTTTATAAGACGTGTGACCCCCAGCTGTTATCAATACTCTTCAGAGATTGTCTGCCTGGCGTCAGTGGTCACATAACCAGGACTTGTGATAGGCACCAACTGCTCATACGACCATCCACCACCTGCTCCCACGGTCAAGTGACCCTGATTGGGGGGCTAAGCAGGTGCTACACCTTGACCAAGGGTGACCTGCAGGCTAGCGGAGGGAAGGAGCACCTTACACCTCCTTTGGTAGAGATGTATCTTCATCCTGCCACTCAATGAGTAGGGGGAATTAAAAACAGCAAATACTGAAAACACTTATGAGGTCAGACAGAATCCATCTTTTTGCACTATATATATATATATATATATATCTTCCTGTTATAACTTATAGTAATTTTTATGTAAACAGAAGAGTTTCTGTAGGTGGTAGGGATCCAGAGTAACACACACAAAGTGCTGGAGGAATTCAGCAAGTCAGGCAACATCTGTTGAAAGGAATAAAGAGTCGACGTTTCAGGTGAGATCCCGGAGTAAGGCAGAGTCAAGGTGGCGGTGCCCAGGTCTGAGAGCGACAAGCGAGCTGATGTTTGACCAATTTAAGTGCCGGGTTCTGATTGGAAAGATTGGGTGTGGGCCAAATCAAGGCAGCAGGGCCCGGGTACGAGACTGTATCGAAGCAGCGGGGCCTGAGTACAAGACTGTATCGAAGTGGAGGGCCCGGATACGAAACCGTATCAAAGTAGCGGGGCCCGGGTACAAGACTGTATTGAAGCAGCAGGGACAGGGTATGAGACCATATCGAAACAGCAGGGCCCAGGTACAAGATCATATCAAAGTAACGGGGCCCGGGTATGAGACCGTATCAAAGTAACGGGGCCCGGGTACGAGACCGTATCAAAGTAGCGTGCCCCGGGTACAAGACCATATCGAAGCAGTGGGGCCCAGATACGAGACCGTATCGAAGTGGCAGGGCCAGGGTATGAGACTATATCGAAGCGGTGGAGCCCGGGTTTGAGACTGTATCAAAGCAGCAGGGACAGGGTATGAGACCATATCGAAGTGGCAGGGTCCAGGTACGAGACTGTGTCAAAGTATCGGGGCCCGGGTACGAGACTGTATCGAAGTAGTGGGGCCCGGGTATGAGACCATATCAAAGTAACGGGATCTGGGTATAAGACCATATCGAAGTGGTAGGGCCCAGGTACGAGACTGTATCGAAGCAGCAGGGCCCAGGTACAAGATCATATCAAAGTAACAGGGCCCAGGTACAAGACCGTATCGAAACAGCGGGGCCCGGATCCAACAGCAAGAAATGATCCGATGTCTGGCCAATTTAAGCACCGGGCCAGATTGAGAAGGCCAGGATGTCAGGGGCAGAGCCAAGGGACAGGCCGTTGTTTAGCTCATTGCTCAGTGAGCTTCACTCATCTCTGTGCTCCTAACGGGCTCCTGGACCGGCCGCAGTGATGACTGGCTTTATGGCTGTGATCTCTTTTTATTTCTTTATTCATTGAGGTACAGCGCAGAATAGACCCTTTGGCCCTTCCAGCCTTGCCATCCTGCAATCCCTTGATTTATTCCTAGCCTAATCATGGGGCAATTTACGATGACGAATTAACCAAACAACCGGTACGTCATTGGACTGCAGTAGATTTTGTTTCTGAATCTACAGTTATGTTTTATTATTTTCATACACATGGGATAAATTTTACACAATTGTCACCACACTTCTGGCTCCAACATAGCATACTCACAACCTACTAACTCTTTAACGATAACTATATGTCCTCAGAATGTGGGAGGAAACTAGAGCACCCGCAGGAACAACACACGATCATAGCGAGAGAGTAAAAACTCCTTACAGAGAGTGCTGGGAATCAAATCGCACTCAGCAATGCTGCCGCTGTAAAGTGATCACGCTAATCTCTATACCACTGGGTCGCCCTATCTGTATGAACTGTATGCAAGAGAAGCTTTTCACTGTATCTGGGTACATGTGCTGCGCGGTAGCGTAATGGTTAGCACAACGCTTTACAATACTGCGCAAACTGGGTTCAATTCCCGCCACAGCTTGTAAGGAGTTTGTACGTTCTCCCCGTGACCGCGTGAGTTTCCTCCGGGTACTCCACTTTCCTCCCACGGTCCAAAGACTTATTGGTTGGTAGGTTAATTGGTCATTGTAAATTGTCCCATGATTTTAGGCTAGGGTTAAATTGGGGGTTGCTGGGTGGTGCAGCTCAAGGGCAGAAAGGGTCTGTTCCACTCTGCATATCTGTATACCTGCTACTTCAACACTCTATTCCACTCTGTATATGCAGGCAGATACATAGATAAATAGACAGAGTGACAGATAGATAGAGGGATGGATAGGTAGATAGACAGAGGGGATAGATAGGTGGATAGATAGGTCATAGATAGATAGATGGATGGGAAGATAGATAGACAGATAGGAAGACAGACAGATAGATGGATAGATAGATAGATAGACAAACAGACAGACAGATAGATAGATAGGTAGATAGATAGATAGATAGATAGACAGATATATAAGTAGATAGATAGGTGGATCGATAGATAGATAGACAGACAGATATATAAGTAGATAGAAAGAGACAAATAGATAGACAGATAGATAGTTAGATAAATAGATAGATAGATAGATAAATTAATGAACAAACAAAAAGAACAAACAGAAAACAGAGAGGAATGGATAGCAAATTGCCAGACATGGTATTAACAGAAAGCAAGTTAAAACTCCTATCTAAAGTAGGAGAAATTAGAGCAACACACATCAAAGTTGCTGGTGAACGCAGCAGGCCAGGCAGCATCTCTAGGTAGAGGTGCAGTCAACGTTTCGGGCCGAGACCCTTCGTCAGGACTAACTGAAGGAAGAGTGAGTAAGGGATTTGAAAGTTGGAGGGGGAGGGGGAGATCCAAAATGATAGGAGAAGACAGGAAGGGGAGGGGTGGAGCCAAGAGCTGGACAGGTGATTGGCAAAGGGGATATGAGAGGATCATGGGACAGGAGGTCCGGGAAGAAAGACGGGGGGGGGGAACCCAGAGGATGGGCAAGAGGTATATTCAGAGGGACAGAGGGAGAAAAAGGAGAGTGAGAGAAAGAATGTGTGCATAAAAATAAGTAACAGATGGGGAACAAGGGGGAGGTGGGGCCTAGCGGAAGTTAGAGAAGTCGATGTTCATGCCATCAGGTTGGAGGCTACCCAGACGGAATATAAGGTGTTGTTCCTCCAACCTGAGTGTGGCTTCATCTTTACAGTAGAGGAGGCCGTGGATAGACATGTCAGAATGGGAATGGGATGTGGAATTAAAATGTGTGGCCACTGGGAGATCCTGCTTTCTCTGGCGGACAGAGCGTAGGTGTTCAGCAAAGCGGTCTCCCAGTCTGCGTCAGGTCTTGCCAATATATAAAAGGCCACATCGGGAGCACCAGATGCAGTATATCACCCCAGCCGACTCACAGGTGAAGTGTCGCCTCACCTGGAAGGACTGTTTGGGGCGCTGAATGGTGGTAAGGGAGGAAGTGTAAGGGCATGTGTAGCACTTGTTCCGCTTACACGGATAAGTGCCAGGAGGGAGATCAGTGGGGAGGGATGGGGGGGAACGAATGGACAAAGGAGTTGTGTAGGTAGCGATCTCTGCGGAATGCAGGGGGGGGGGAGGGAAAGATGTGCTTAGTGGTGGGATCCCGTTGGAGGTGGCGGAAGTTACGGAGAATAATATGTTGGACCTGGCGGCTGGTGGGGTGGTAGGTGAGGATCAGGGGAACCCTATTCCTAGTGGGGTGGCAGGAGGATGGAGTGAGAGCAGATGTATATGAAATGGGGGAGATGCGTTTAAGAGCAGAGTTGATAGTGGAGGAATGGAAGCCCCTTTCTTTAAAAAATGAAGACATCTCCCTCGTCCTAGAATGAAAAGCCTCATCCTGAGAGCAGATGCGGCGGAGACGGAGGAATTGCGAGAAGGGGATGGCGTTTTTGCAAGAGACAGGGTGAGAAGAGGAATAGTCCAGATAGTCTGGGTAGCCTCCAACCTGATGGCATGAACATCAACTTCTCTAACTTCCGCTAGGCCCCACCTCCCCCTCATACCCCATCTGTTACTTATTTTTATGCACACATTCTTTCTCTCACTCTTCTTTTTCTCCCTCTGTCCCTCTGAATATACCTCTTGCCCATCCTCTGGGTTCCCCCCCCTTGTCTTTCTTCCCGGACCTCCTGTCCCATGATCCTCTCGTATCCCCTTTGCCAATCACCTGTCCAGCTCTTGGCTCCACCCCTCCCCCTCCTGTCTTCTCCTATCATTTTGGATCTCCCCCTCCCCCTCCAACTTTCAAATCCCTTACTTACTCTTCCTTCAGTTAGTCCTGACGAAGGGTCTCGGCCTGAAACGTCGACTGCACCTCTTCCTACAGATGCTGCCTGGCCTGCTGCGTTCACCAGCAACTTTGATGTGTGTTGCTTGAATTTCCAGCATCTGCAGAATTCCTGTTGTTTAGGAGAAATCAGAGTTCATTTCTGCAGAATGCAGTGTGCCCAGATGAAAAATTGGATGTTTTTCGTTGAGGTTACCTTGGAGCAATGGGGCAGGCAAAGGGCCAGGTGTCAGAGGGGGAGGAGGTGGGAAATTAAAACTGGCAACCCGTCTGGAAGGTCAGGGTCTCTCCCGCAGACTGAGCACAGGAGCTCTGAAGAGCGATCAGCGCTTAGTTTAATCGTCCGCCGCCTCTGATTGAAACTACTGAAAAGCTCCTCACGTAGTTTACTGAATGGAGGAATCGCTGCAGCTTCATGCTGCATCGGGACATCACTGGAACAGAGCTGGGGAAGCCACTGTTGAAAGCTGGGTGCCTCACATCTGCACAATCTACCCCAATCACACCGGGGGAAAAGAGAGCCATTCCGCAGAGTACAGCCAACATGTTCAGACAGACTCTAGTCTTACAGACTGGTCCAGATCAGTGGTTCAATGGTTCAGTTTAATATCAGAGAATGCATACAATATACAACCTGCAATTCTTACTCTTCCCAGACATCCACAAAACAGAAAATAAAACCTAAAGAATGAATGACAGAAAATGTTGGAACCCCAAAGCCCCCTACTCCCCCCCACACACAAGCAGCAGCAAAAGCATTGAACCTCCCCCTCCCCCTCCCCTTGCTTGCTCCAGAAAATGCAACAACATACACCCCCTATGCAAGGCTCCAGAGATCTAGAGCTACTGTCCATCCCAGGATTCCGACATCTCAGACAGGTTCTCTCTCTCTCTCACTAACGAGGGAGGGAGAAATATCGCTCCTGCCACAGCGAGAGGGCAGACCAACAGCTCGCTGTTTCCATGTTACAGTCAGCTGCGTCGTTTGTCCGAACTCCTCCGACTCTCACTCACCATCGAGAGAGAGGGGTCACTCGAGTGCCTTCTTTTGACAGCAGCGTACACCGCCTGCTGTCTCAATGCTTCAGTCTCCTGGGACGTTTTCTAAATGTCTCTCTAAACCTTTCTTATCTTGAATCTTTACAAATGCCTTTTAAACATGTCATTATACCTGTCTCTGCCACTTCGTCACTGAACCTATTCCTCATAGCCACCAAACTCTGTGTGAAAATCCTGTCTCCAAGATCCCTTTAAACCTTTCCCCTCTCACCTTAAACCTATGCTCTCTAGTTTCAGAAACACTTACCATGGGAAAAAGACTGCGACCATCTGCCTTATCATCAAAAGTTCAAAGTAAATTTATTATTACAGTACATATATGTCCCCATATACAACCCTGACATTCATTTTCTTGCAGGACTACTCAATAAATTGATAATAGAATAATATCAATAACAGAATCAACAGAAGACTGCAACAACTTGGGTGTGCAACTATTTGTGCAAAAGACAACAAACTGTGCAAATACAAAAGGAAGAAATAATAATAATAAATAAATAAACAAGGTGAAGAGTCCTTGAAAGTGAGTGTATAGGTTGGGGGAACATTTCAGTAATGGGGCAAGTGAAGTTATCCTCTTTGGTTCAAAAGCCTGATGGTTGCAGGGTAGTAACTGTTCATGAACCTGGTGGTGAGAGTCCTGAGGCTCTTGTACTTTCTTCCTGATGGTAGCAGCGAGAGGAGAGCATTGCCCGGGTGGCGAGGGAGCCTAATGATGGATGTTGCTTTCCTGCTAGTCCATCGCAGGTAAAGTCCTCAGTGGTGGACTGCGCTATATCCACTAATTTGTAGGATTTTCCATTGTGTTCATCTGAGCCCCTCATCATTTTATAAACTTCTATAAGGTCTGAACGTCCTTCGTATCAGAGAAATCGGTCCCAGTCTATCCACTCTCTCCTTAAAGCCATAGGACATACAGTGCAGTGCAAATGTCTTAAGCACATAAATGTAGCTAAGGTACCTAAAGACTTCTGCACAAGTACCTCATTTGAAATGGCGGGAGCAAAGGATGCTGGGAATGGTGAGGGTGGACCGCCGAGGGAGGGGTGTGAGACAGAGCAGAGAAGGAGGACCTAAGTTGGGGGGGGTGGGGGTGGTGCAGGCACACCTAGCCCCAAGACACCAGGCAAGGTCATTTGATTCCAAACAACTGGTTTATTGATCATTACAGAATGTCTCTCTGGTGCTTCCCGCTCCCTCCCCCTTTTCCCAACCATGATTCCCCTCTCCCTGCCCCCTTCCCACTCTCAGTCCACAATAGAGACCCATATCAGAATCAGGTTTATCATCACTCACATATGTCAGGGATTTTTTTTTTTGTGGCAGCAGTACAGTGCAATACATAAACTTACTACAGTACTGCGCAAATGTCTGAGGCAACCTAGCTCTATATATATGTGCCTAAGACTTTTGCACAGTACTGTAGGAGCCCAAGTAAAGCCATTTGGCCCATCACATCTGCTAGCAAGCCTTTCAGTTTCAGCAACATCTTTGCTAACCTTTTCAGCATCCTCCCCAGTTTAATCAGATCATTTCCCTAAAATGGCAACCGGAACTGCACATGGTATTTGTACAGGGGACAGGTTTTTGAGGGGTTGATGTTCCTGTTCCATTTTGTGCGGGTGCAGGAGTTTCGGTGGTTAATGATCAGGATGTGTACTTTTTTTGTACAGGGGGGTGGGTTTGATGCTTTTCTCTGGATGACTTTTATGTTCTTTCTTTGTTTCATGGCTATCTGGAAAAGATGAATCTCAGAGTTGTATATGGATACATGGTTTGACAATAATAAATGAACCTATGAACCTAGTGCTCCGTGCCACATCCAAAGAAGGTTAACAAGCCATACACTTTCTTCACACACCTGTCTCCCTGTGTTGTTTCATTTAGGGAGCTACAATAGGGTCACGGACCCTTGTATAAGATGGTACATTATGGGAAAGACGTGGAATTTTTTGAGAGAGAGCAGGAGAGATTTACCCAGATACCTCCTGCATTAGAGAACATGCCTTATGAGGAATGGTTGAGGGAGCTAGGGCCTTTTGTCCTGAGCCCTTTGTGCCTGTGCGGTGAACCATAGATAGTTTGGCTCTGAGGTTTCTGGAGCACCTGTATTTGTTAACCGTTGTCTTAGCTAGAGTCATTAAGCCCTTGTGCTTTTCATCTAATCTGGTCTAGTTAATGTTGACTGGCATGGGTTTTCCACGTTCTCTGATTATTTGAAGTGGACTCCCAATTACTGCTTACCACGGGGTCCTAGATTTGAGAACATCACTTCTCGCAGTGTCACTTGACCGAGCCACTGATATTCCTTTAGAATTATTATGAATAAACTCTCATCGCTGTCTCAATATCAGAGTCTGTTTTTCCCCTGCACTTAGGTCCTGATATTGCCAGCGCACATTGTAGATAGAGCGGACAGCCAGAGACTTTTTTTCCCTGCAGGGAGGAAATAGTTAACACAAGGTATAATTTGGGTATAATTTTCAGGAGATTTGAGAAAATTATGGGAGGGATGTCGGAGATAGATTTTTCCCACTGAGTGATAGGGTGGAATGTGCTACCAGGGTTGGTGGAAGAGGCAGATACACCAAGGACATTTAAGAGACTCTTAGATAAGCACATGGAGGGCCATACGGGAGAGAAACATTAGATTGAGTAGGTTAGCAGGCTGACACAACATTGTGTACTGTTCTATGATGGAATGATGTAAATAGGGTTGAAAGAGTACAGAGAAATTTTACAAGGACATTGTCAAGTCTGGAGGATCTGAGTTATAAGGAAAGATTGAATAGGGTAGGACTTTATTCCTTGGCAAGTAGATGACTGGGAGAAGATTTGATGGAGATATACAAAATTATGAGGGGTATAGATAGGGTCAATGCAAACAGGCTTTTTCCACTGAGGTTGGGTGGGACTACAACTAGAGGTCATGGGTTAAGAGTGAAAGGTGAAAAGTTGAAGGGGGACAGGAGATGAAACTTCTTCACTCAGAGGGTTGTGAGAGTGTGGAACATGCCGCCAGCTCAATTGCAAAGTTTAAGAGAAGTTTGGATAGGTACATGGATGATAGGGTGTGGAGGGCTAGGCCCCAGTGCAGGTTGATGAGACTGGGCAGGTTTAATGTCTCAGCATGGACTAGATGGGCCGAAGACCTATTTCTGCACTGTACTTTTCTATGATAAGGGGCATCAATAGAATGGACAGCCAGTGCCTTTTTTCCAGGGCGATAATGGCTAATACAGCAGGACATCATTTTGAGGTGCTTGGTGGTAAGTATAGAGGAGATGTCAGAAGTAGAGTTTTCAGACAAGAGAGTGATAATCGCGTGGAACGCACTGCCAGGAGTGATGGTAGAGGCAGGTAAATAAAGGAACTCTTAAAAGAGTCTTAGGAAGTCACATGGATGAATGAAAAATGCATGGCAATGTGGGAGCGAAGGATTAGAATGATCTTGAAGTGTCTTAAAATTAGGCCTGCTTAGGTAAAAGATGAATGTACAGCATAGAACGGGACAGCACAGTACTGGCCCTTCGGCCCACGATGGCATGCTGACCTTTTAACCTACTCCAAGATCAATCTAACCCTTCCCTCCCACTTATCGAAGAGTCTCCCAAATGCAGCAACGCCTTTTCTCCGCGAGTCATCGGCCTCTTCCGACAAAGGGGACGCAGAGGGAACTTTGAAGATACCTGAGGTAGGGTTTTTGATAAGCCAGGTTGAAAGGCAGAAGGCAGAAACAACTGCAGGTGCTGGAGTCCGGAACAATAAAGAAGCAGAACGCAGGAAGAGCTCAGCAGGTCAAGCAGCATGTATAGGTTGAAAGGCTAGCACAGTATCATGGGCTGAAGGGCCCGCGCTGTACTGTTCTATGTTTAGCCGCTGCCCTTAAGGAGTTTGTACGTTCTCCTCATGACAGCATGGGTTTCCTCCGGGTGCTCCAGTTTCCTCCCACAGTCCAAAGGCGCACCGGTCAGTAAGTTAATTGGTCATTGTAAATTGTCCCGTGATTGGGCTAGGGTTAAATTGGGAGATTGCTGGGCAGCACTGCTCAAAGAGCAGGAAGAGCCTATTCCACACTGTGTCTCAATAAATAAATGTTCTACGTGCCTCTAGGTCTTTCTGTCCAGTCATCAGGGAAAAGGGGAGGTCAGTGGGGAATCCAGTAGCGGAATCAGACAATACAGACCATTTAATTAGTCAGACATTGTTCGAGCTTCACAGCTCAGCGTGGCCTGACAGAAGGCAAAGAACCTTTACGTGAGCCCAGCAGTTTAACAGTTAACTGTACCAAACAGAATCCTCAGGAAACACTTGGGTTCGGTTCCAACTGGAGCAGGTGGCAAAAACCAGAGAAATTAACAACTTGAATCTGGTCCGCATTGGACATGAGTGTGTGTGTGAAAAAATCCTTCCTGAAATGTGGCAGCAACTGGCAACAGTTGATGATTCTTGTTAGGTTTTGCCACTCAGAAACATAAAACTAATTGAAAGGAAACACGGAGGTGGGAATGCATGTCTTCGTTTCATTTTTACCTCAAGCGAGTCGCACGGTGGCATGGTGACGTGCGCTATTCACTTACTTTTACATATAACCAGTAATGAATAATTTAAGTGAACAAGAATGCTTAATCAATTGATTCATTTACAATATTACTTCAGATATTACTAAAATATTAAGTACACAACAATCAAAGATTGAGATCAACGAGGACGAGAGCGGAAGGTGAGCGTCTGCCTGCATTTGACGGGTCTCTCACTCGCTCTTGCTCGCTGGTGCCGGGGGAAGGTGCCTGTCTTTCTCTCGCTCTATGCAGTCAGAGGATGGTATTGGCGTCTTGGGTTGAATCAACATGGTTTGTGGATTGGACTCTGTAATTCATGTTATGATCTGTTCCTGGTTACCCCTAAGCTTAAATCGCTATTTTTGTGCGATTTTGATTGGGACATACTGGCTCTGCCTATGGTCAACAAACGATGCAGCGTTAAGTTGAACTGAACTGAACTAGACTGAACATTCCTAGACCGTTTCAATGACTTTGTGGTTTGCTGTTTTGTATTGTGGGTTTTTTGCTCGTTTTGTGTGATTCGTTCTTTTTTTTTTGCACGTTGGGTGTTTGATGTTTTCTTTGAATGGGTTCCATGGCGTTTCTTTGTTTCATGGCTGTCTGTGGGAAGATGAATCTCAGGGTTGTATACGACACACATACTTTGATAACGAATGTAATTTGTATCTTTGAATCCCCATACAGAGAGGTCTTGACAAGGGATGCAGGACATAAAAATGGTGCAATAAATGACTGGCTGATCTCTAACGAGATCAGAGCTTGACTGAAATATTTGCAGGACTTTCTGCCAATGCACTACATCCCAAAACCTCATTATAGCCAGAAAAGGAATGTTTGACGATGCAAAATATGGGGAAAAGGAGATCTGGAGTTTATGCTGATAACTTATAGAAAGAATTGCATTGCTGTAGTACCTATTATAAGGACATCCCTTTAGAACAGAGATGAGGAGGAATTTCTTTAGCCAGAGAGTTGTGAATCTGTGGAAGTCATTTCGTGAACACCTGTGGAGGCCGAGATAGTGGGTATATTTAAAGCGGAGGTCAATAGGTTCTCAATTAGTAAGGACGTCAAAGATTACGGGGAGAAGGCAAGGAGAATTTTGCTGGTGCAAGTGGGGGGAGAGTCAATGCTTTTACTGCTTCTTGTGTGTGGGGGGAATGGGGGCTTTGGGGTTCTGATGTTTCTGTCATTCACTCTTTGGGGTTCTTCCTGTTTAGTGGACGCCTGTGAAGAGTAAGAATTTCAGGCTGTATACCGGTTACATTCTCTGATAGTAAACTGAACTATTCAACCGCTGAATTGGGTTCGGGAGGCTCATAAATCAGCCATGATGGAATGGCAGAGCGAACTGGATGCTGAATGCCTAGTTCTGCCCCTATGTCTTGTGGTCTTAACACAGAATTTCAATGGCAATAGGTAGCACTGATGGCCTGTTTCTGTTGTAATGCAGGAAGTGAGGCAACTAACTTATGTACAGTAATTCATAAACAGGAGAAACTCTGCAGATGCTGGAACCCCAAAGCAACACACACAAAATGCTGGAGGAACTCAGCAGGTCAGGCAGCACCTATGGAAATGAATTGGACATTTCCAGCCGAGACCCTTCTTCGGGACTGGAAAGGAAGGGGGAAGGTGCCAGAATAAGAAGGTGAGGGGAGGGGAATGAGGATGGCTAGAAAGTGATAGGTGAATCCAGGTGGGTGGGAAAGGTAGAGGGCCGGAGAAGAAGGAATCTGATAGGAGAAGGGCGTGGACAATGGGAGAAAGGAAAGGGGGGGGGGGGCCAGGGGGAGGTGATAGGCAAGTGAGAAGAGGTAAAAGGCCAGAGTGGGGAATGGAAGAGGGGAGGGGGAGAGATTTATTTTACTGAAGGAGAAAGCGATATTCATGCCATCAGGTCGGGGGCTACCCAGACGGAATATAAGGTGTTGCTCCTCCACCCTGAGGGTGGCCTCATCTTGGCACAAGAGGCAGCCATAGACCAACATGCTGGATTGGGAACGGGAATGGGAATTAAAATGTTTGGCCACCAGGAAGTTATGATTTTGGCAGATGGAGCAGAGGTGCTCAACGAAGCAGTTCCCCAATTTATGACGGGTCTCACCAGTGTGGAGGAGGCCTCATCGGGAGCACCGAGCACAACAGACGGCCCCAGCAAATTCCCAGATGAGGTGTTGCCTCAACTGGAAGGAATGTTTGGGGCCCTGAATGGAGGAGAGGGAGGGACTGGGTAAGCTCCTGCATTCAGCAGTGTGATAACGGCTGACTATACCGGTTTATTGAAGGAGTTTAAGAAATAAATTTTAGGCCAGACTCTGGGATATCTCTCCTCCTCCCCTCCAAGCAGTGCCAAGGCATCAGTTTAAAGATTCCTACAACAGCTATCAGCATTTCAGTGGACAGCAGCCTCTTTCAGATCTCTGGTCTGGCATTTGAAATCAAATCTCAAGTTGCCAGAAGAAGCTGACAGAGAGGTTGTTAGCGAGGAAGCGGAGGAGGATTTTCTTCAGCCAGAAGGTGGAATTAATTGCCACAGACGTCTGTGGAGGCCAAGGCACTGGGTATATTTAAAGCGGAGGTTAAGAGGTCCTTGATTAGTCAGGGTATCTTTGGTTGGACAAGTTAATTTCAGTCTGCTGGAGCTCAGAAGAGTGAGGTACAACTTGATTGGGGGCATCTAGGACCAGAGGGCACAGCCTCAGAATAGTAGGACGTCCCTTTGTGTGTGCAGTTTTGGGCTCCTTATTTTAAAAGGATATACTGACATTGGAGAAGGTTCAGAAAAGATTCACGAGAATGATTCCAGGAATGAAAGGATTACCATATGAGGAACGTCTGGCAGCTCTTGGGCTGTATTCCTCGAAGTTCAGGAGAATGAGGGGGATTCTCATAGAAACATTCCGAATGTTATAAGGCTGGAAAAGATTACATACGGCAAAGTTATTTCCCATGGTAGGGGATTCTAGGACAAGAGGGCACGGCTTCAGGATTAAAGGACATTGTTTTAGAACTGAGATGCGGAGAAATTACTTTAGTCAGAGGATGGTAAATCTGTGGAATTTGTTGCCACGAGCAGCTGTGGAGGCCAAGTCACTGGGTGTATTTAAGGCAGAGATAGATAGGTTCTTGATTAATCAGGGCATCAAAGGGTATGGGGTGAAGGCAGGGGAGTGGGGATGACTGGAAGAATTGGATCAGCCCATGATTGAATGGCTGAACAGACTCGATGGGCAGAATGGCCTATTTCTGCTCCTATATCTTATGGTCTTTAGAACAGAGATGAGGGGGAATTTCTTTAGCCAGAGGGCATGAATCTGTGCAATTCATTGCCCAAAATGGCCATGGAGACCGAGCCACTGGGTACATGTTAGATTCTTGATTACTACGAGTGTCAAAGGTTACAGGGAGAAGGCAGGAGAGGGGTAATAAATCAGCCATGATGGAATGGCAGGGCAGACTCGATGGGCTGAATGGCCTAATTCTGCTCCTATGTTTTATGGTCTTATGGTGAACATCCCTCTCTGACTCGACCCAGAATTTGTCCGGAAGTTCCCAACAGCCAAGGGCTGTATTCAAGTATTGTGGAACACTGGTATAGACACAAGGGATTCTTTCTGGCAACGGGAAGCTGTTGTGATTCATCTTACATCAGTTTTTCTCATTCATCACTGCAGCAGATGGTGCTCTCTGATCTGCGATGGGCACATTCCTGCCTTCAGTCTCTCCCACCCACCCATATCAGAGCCCTCAGTAGACCAGGCAGTTTCCAACAAACTGCTATGTAGCTGCAATGCTTTCAGTTCTGTGAAATTTTCTTTTAATATATAATATTTTAAATGTAATACATTTGGCTGGAAGTCTCAGGTACGTTGTTTGCCAACACAGAAGTAAAACTTTGGCAAACCATCTCAATCTGACTATAGGTGCTCCCAGTTCTGCCTTCTCCATATCGGTGAGGGGTATTGGGGGAACGAGTCGTTAAGCACCTTCGCCCTGTCCACCACAGAAGGCAGGATCTGCCAGTGGCCACTCATTTCAAATCTCCTTCCCATTCCCATTCCGATATGCCTGTCCAATGCTCCCTCTACTGCCAAACTGAAGCCAAACTCGGGATGGAGGAGCAACACCTCGTACTCTATCTGGGCAGCCTCAAACCTGAAGGCATGAAGATCGATTTCTCAGACTTCTGGTAATTTCTCACCCTTCCTCCTTCCCACTTCTCTTTTCATATAGTTCTCACTCTGGTTACCCTCCAAACAATCTATTCACCTCACCTGCCCATCACCTCCCTCAGCTTCCCCTCCTCTGTCCCTTTCTCGCACGGTCCACTCTCCTCTCCTGTCAGATTCCCTCTTCTCCAGCCTCTTGCCTCTTCCACTTCTCACCTCCCAGCTTCTCATATCATGTCCCCTCTCCCACCCACCCCCGCCTTCCCCCTCATCTGGTCTCACCTACCTGCTCAGGTTGTACATTGTGTCCGGGGCTCCCAACGCAGCCTCCTCTACACTGGGGAGACCCATCATAAATCGGGGGACCGCTTCATTGAGCACTTCTGCTCCATCCGCCGAAAGCAGAACTTTCTGATGGCAGAATATTTTAATTCCCATTCCCATTCCCGTTCTGACATGTTGGTCCATGGCCTCCTCTTGTGCCACGATGAAACCACCTTCTGGGTGGAGGAGCAACACCTTACATTCCGTCTGGGTGCCCTCCAACCTGACGGCATGATTATCAATTTCTCCTTCCACTAAAAAAAAGCTTGCTCCTCTTCCCATCTTCTTCTATTCCCCATTCTGGCCTCTTGCCTCTCCTCACCTGCCTATCTCTTTCCCCGGGTCCACTTCTCCTTCCCTTTCTCCTGCGGTTCACTCTCCTCTCCTATCAGCCTCCTTCCTCTCCAGCCCTTGACCTTTCCCACCCACCTGGTCTCACCTATCACCTTCTAGTTATCCTCCTTCTCCTTGCCTTCCCCCCACCTTTCTATTCTGGCATCTTCCCCCTTACTTTCCAGTCCTGATGAAGGGTCTCAGTCCGAAATGTTGACTGTTCATTCATTTTCCTAGGTGCTGACTGACCTGTTGAGTTCCTCCAGCATTTTGCGTGCGTCACCTATCAACTGCCAGCTTGCATTTCTCTCCTCCCACCCACCTACTTATTCTGGCTTCTACTTCCTTCCTTTCCAGTCCTGATGAGGGGTCCTGGCCCAAAACATCAACTGTTTATTCCCCTCCGTAGATCCCGTCTGACTTGCTGAGCTCCTCCGGAATTTTGTGTGATAATCTCTTGTGTTTAGGTTCATGTGAAATAGCTTGGTGTGCAAACAGCGCTCCCGTGTGTCTATTGATGGAAACTGCAATCAGCTTCAGCAATTCTGAAAATATTTATAGAGGATTCCAGTTAATTGGGACCAGTACATTTGGCCCAGTTAAGTGGCTGCCCCAATTAGCCTAAGCAGATATCCCACCTCTCCCAGAAGTTCCAGGAGTCTCTCACATATTGATAGTGGCTCCCTGATGCCCACAAATTATATACAATATCCCAGAAATCGATTTTTTTTTGAGAGAGAGAGAGAGCGAGAGAGCGAGCGAGAGAGAGAGAGAGCGCCATGGCAGAGTGTTCCAAAAAAAGAAAATATAAAACGTACGTCACCCCAGACTACACTAAAGTGTACCCCTGCCTAATAGGGGTCAAAATAATGACAGTGCTGCTCGCTGCACTGTTTGCAACAGTGACTTTTCTATTGCCCATGGTGGGTTAAAATGTAAAGGACATGTTGAGGTGAGTTTAACAGGTGTCATTCGTTCATTAGCATAGCTAAGGTTATTCAAACCAGCTGGCTAGCTGCTAAGGAGCTACTCTATTGCAGACATCCCACCTCTCCCGGAAGTTCCGGGAGTCTCCCGCAAATTGATGGTGCTACCTCCCTGAAATGAGTTTTTGCAGGGTGGGATGTCTGCCTAAGTTTCATAGTAATAGTTAAAAGAGTATAAAAAAGGCAAACTGAAAAACAAATTATGTATCAATTCTGCAATATTTCAAAGAAATACAGAACAAATTAGAACACTACCAATACTAATGCGGTACTATAAAACTGTGTATTAGTTCATAATACTTATCAACAGCGGAAATTATCTGCATAATTTTCTTTTGAGGGCTAATGAACAAACTCAGCGCAGACACCTGGTGCAGATAACGGACTAATTTCATACAATGCTCTTGGATGGGTACATGGAGCTTAGAAAAATAGAGAGCTATGGGTAACCCTAGGTAATTTCTAAAGTAAGTACATGTTCGGTACAGCATTGTGGGCCGAAGGGCCTGTACTGTCCTGTAGGTTTTCTATGTTCTATGTTCTAATGCTGCCGACAATTGCATCATCCAAATCTTCATTTTCATTGTAACATTCAAGATGATTGTCGATACTTTCAAATTCTTTGTAGTTTCTGACTTGCTGAGGAGTGAAATTGTTCACTCCCGGCCATTTCTTGCATCCCCAAGACTCAATGCTTGAAGCAACAGTGAGCAAAACAGTTCTGACTTGTCTTACTTAGAACGCAGAAACATAGAAATATAGAAATCACAGCACATTACAGGCTCTTCGGCCCACAATGTTGTGCCAACCATACTGCCTAGAATTTCCCTACTGCATTGCCTTCTATTTTCTAAGCTCCATGTACCTATCTAAGAGACACTTAAAAGACTCTATTGTATCCCCCTCTACCACTGTCGCTGGCAGTGAATTCAATGCACCCACCTCTCTCTGTGTGAAAACTTACCTCTGACATCCCCTTGTACCTACTTCCAAGCACCTTAAAACTATGCCCCTCACATTAGCCATTTCAGCCCTGGGGAAAAGCCTCTGGCTATTCACATGATCAACCCTCTCATCATCTTATACACCTCTATCAGGTCACCTCTCATCCTCTGTCGCTCCAAGGAGAAAAGGCCAAGTTCACTCAACCTATTCTCATAAGGCACACTCTCCAATCCAGGCAACATCCTTGTAAATCTCCTCTGCACCCTTTCCATAGCATCCACATCCTTCCTGTCGTGAGGTGACCAGAACTAAGCACAGTACTCCAAGTGGGGTCTAACTAAGGATCCTCAACAGTTACTGCTTACTTCTCAACAAAAAAACATTGCGTTTTGAACACAAATATGCGCAACTGACACTATTTATAAACTGTTCACTCAAGACACGGTGTGGTGTCTAACTATAATTTTCTAATGAGTTTGCGGAGAGTCTAGGACCAGAGGGAACAGCCTCAGAATAAAAGGACGACCACAGAGATGAGGAGGAATTTCTTTAACCACTGGGTGATAAATCTGTGTAATTTATTGCTACAAACGACTGTGGAGGCCAAGTTATTTGGCATATTTAAAGTGGAGGTTGATAGGTTCTTGATTAGCAAGTGTCAAAGGTTACAAGGAGAATGGGTTAATAAATCAGCCATGATGGAATGGCAGAGCAGACTCGATAGGCCGAATGGACTAATTCTGTTCCTATGTCTTATGGTCAGGGTGAAGGATTTTTTTTCCTTTTGTCAGGGAACCTAGAACTGGAGGGTCACTATCCTCCTGGGAGAATATTCAAACTCCTGGGGGTCCACGTCTCGCACAATCTCTCACGGTCCCAGAATGCATTCCACACAATCGGGAAAGCTCAGCAATGCCTCTGCTTTCTGAAGAGGCGGAAGAGAGCTGGACTATGCACATCTGTACTCACGTCATTCTACAGGTGTGCAGTAGAGGGCGCCCTAACAAGCTGCATCACAGCATGGTATGGAAACTGCACTGCGGCTGACATGCCAGGAAGGCTCTAAAATGGGTAGAGAAAACTGCCTGACGCATCCCCGGCATCCGCCTACTCGCCATCAAGCACCTATATACAAAAAGGTGCTGGAAACGGGCCAGTAACACCATGAAGGATCCCACCCACCCTACTCATGGACTGTTTGTCCCACTCCCATCAGGGAGGAGGCTGCATAGCACCCACACTAGAATCACCAGACTCAAAAAGAGCTACTTTCCCCCAAGCAATAAGGCTGATCAACACCTCCACCCACTAACCCGCCCCTCCACTAACACCCCCCCCTCACCCCCACCACCACTGCTTTATCATTTCCTGTCAGTCCTCTTTTGCCTAGCGTCACTTTATGGACATAGTGTCTAATTATGTACATAACTTATCTATGTATTTATATTTATTCTGCTTTTTATTATTGTGTTCTTTACCTCACTGTGTTTCTTTGTGCTGCATTGGGTCCAGAGTAACAATTACTTCATTATCCTTTACACTTCTGAACTAAAAATGACTTTAACTAATCTTCAATCTTGAAGATTATAAAACCATGAGATGCAGAAACAGAATTAGGCTATTTGGCCCATTGAGTCTGCTCTGCCATTTCATCATGGCGAATCCATTTCTCCCTCAGCCCCAATCTCCTGCCTTCTCCCCGTATCCCTTCATGCCCTGACTGATCAAAAATCTGTCAAATTCTGCCTTAAATATACCTAATACCTTGGCCTCTACAGCCGCCTGTGGCAATGAATTCAACAGATTCACCACTCTCTGGTTAAAAAAAATTCCTCCTCATCTTCTTTCTAAATGGACGCCCCTCTATTCTGAAGCTGTGTCCTCTGGTCTTAGACTCCCCCACTATAGGAAACACCCTCTCCAGGTCCACTCTATCAAGGCCTTTCAACGTTCGATAGGTTTCAATGAGGTCCTCCCTCATTCTTCTGAATTCCAGTGAGTAGAGTCCAGAGCCATCAAACACTCCTCATGTGACAAGCCCTTCAATCCCGGAACCCCGGAACATCGAAAATAGAACAGTACAGCACAGCACGGTCCATTCAGACTATCCTTTAACCAACTCCTAGTTACATTTAACCCTTCCCTCCCTCATAGCCCTGCATTTTTCTTTATTCCATGCACCTATTAAAGTGTATCTCTAACGTAGCAAAGTTGTTCATCGGTGAGTCAGCAGCCTCTCCCAACAATGGATGATGGATGCCGTGAAATTTGTACAGATTGCATACCCCTTATCCGAAAAGCTTGGGGCTGGAAGTGTTTCCAATTTCAGATTTTGGAATATATAATATGACAGCTTGTGATCGACATCAATGACGCCTCTGAATTTACATTCCATTGATAATCAATCTTTGTTTTACACTTGTTCATTTCACATATGTACTGCTGCAGCTGTTCAGCGTTTTAGATCTTCGCCAGCGACGATCTTGGCAAACTCGTCAATTAATCCCTGTACTGCTTCGCGATCAGCAGACGTTTTATTGTCACAAATCTTTAAAAATGCAATATTGTGCCTTTTCTTAAATTTCGGCAGCTAGCCTGCTGAATGTTCACAATGACCATCAATTTTCAGTTCACCGTGATAGACCTTTGCCTGTTTCAGGATCAGCATGCCATTAAGAGGCAGATGTTCACTCCAGCGCCGACAAATCCACTCTTTCAATGCACAATCGAGATCTTCGTTTTTCACTTTATGCAGTGCTTTTCTCTTTTTCACTAACTTCTGTTCCTTACATCGGTGAGGCCACTGCTCACAACTGTCTGCAGTGCACATCAGCTGGGAACCTTCCCAGCGCCTTGTGGAATTTTCCATGCGTGACGTCCTGTCAGCACTCAAAAGATGTCGGACTTTGGAGTTTTTTGGATTTTGGAATTCCAGATAAGGGGTACCCAACCTGTGCATACTTAATGTAGAGTTCAATAGATGTTTTATTAAGCCAGGCTGAACGGCTGAAGAGACAAGTGCAGGGGTCTTGAATGAGAAGAAGAAGGTTATTGGGGTCTCCCTACCTTCTGTCCAAGACCTCTTTCAGAGTCGATGCCTCCAGAAGACACGGTACATCATTAAAGACCCCTCACACCCTCTCCATGAACTGGTTGTTCTTCTGCCATCAGGCAAACGTTACAGGAGCATCAAAACTAAAACCACAAGGCTACTAAACAGCTTCCTCCCACAGGCTGTCAGACTGCTAAATAGCTGCTCCACCTGACTCTGCTTTGGACACTTTTAACTTGCACTAGACACTTATAACTGATTTTAACTGACATGTGGCTGTTGTGTTTTAATATTTATTGATATGTTTATTATTTAGTGTTGCGTTTGTTATGTTATGATTGCACTGCCCCCGAGAAACGCTGTTTCATTCTGGCCGGCAGAGCTGATGTACAGTTAGAATGACAATAAAGTTTTTTGAATCTTTGAATCTTTGAAGCTGGAAGGGCTCAGCCAGTCAAGCAGCAGCTGGAAAGGTTTATCAGGAGGAGGCAGAAAGCACAGTTAAGGTTAAAATCAGACAAGTGGTGTTCCATTAGATGGTAGGGCAGGTTTAAGGGTCCAAGAGGCCTTCACCTGCTCCCAATTTGTCTGTCTGTATTGTTTGTATTTTACATTTCTGATATATACACACAGTAGTCAGATTATTTACTTATTTATTTACTTAGGGATAAATTGCAGATCAGGCCCTTCTGGCCCACTGAGGCACACTGCTCAGCAACCCACCGATTTTAACCCCAGCCTAATCACAAGACAATATACAATTAACCTGCTAACCGGTACATCTTTGGATGGTGGGAGGAAACCGGAGCACCTGGACACAGGGGAACGACATGCAAACTTTCTTACAGAGGACGCTGGAATCGAACTTCGAACTCCAAGCATAATGGCATCGTGCTAAACCCGCCCAGCTACCATGGCGCCCCAAGGAGTGTCCCTAATAGAGTGGCCACTGAGTGTATGTTCCTGGTCTTCTGCTGCTGTAGCCCGTCCACTTCAAGTTTCGACGCGTTGTGCGTTCGGAGATGCTCATCTGCACACCACTGTTGTAACGCGTGACTATTAGGGATACTACTGCCTCCCTGTCAGCTTGAACCAGTCCGGCAAATCTCCTCTGATCTAATTGGCTCACAGAACTGCTGCTCACTGGATGTTACTTTTCGCTTCTTGCACCACTCTCTGTAAATTTTACAGACTGCTATGCGTGAGAATCCCAGTAGATCAACAGTTTCTGAGATACTCAAACCACCCTGACTGACACCAACGATCATTCCACAGTCAAAATCACTTAGATCACATTTTTCCCATTCTGATGAGCAACAACTTAACCTCTTGACCATGCCTGCATGCTTTTGTGCTTTGAGTTGCTGCATCGTGATTGGCTGATTAGATATTTGCATCAACGAGCAGGTGTATATATGGACCTAATAAAGCGGCCACTGAGCGTCATGCCTTTAGAAAGTGCTAAAACACCCAAAAAAAAGCAATTCTGACCTTACTCTACGTTGGTGAGACCTGTCGTAAATTGGGGGGACCACTTCGCCGAGCACCTCCACACCATCCGCCACAAGCGGAACTTCCCAGTGGCCAAACACTTTAATTCCCAGTCCCATTACGGTCCTGACGTATTGTGCCAAGATGATACCATCCTCAGGATGGAGGAGAAACCACCTTATATTCCGTCTTTGTACCCGCTAACCTGATGGCAGGAATATCGATTTCTCCTTCTGGTAAACAAATTGCATCCTCCCCTTCCTCTGTTCCCCACTCTGACCTTTTACCTCTTCTCAGCTGCCTATCACCTCTCCCCTGGGTCCCCTCCTCCTATGGCCCACTCTCCTGTCCTACCAGATTCCTGCTTCTCCAGCCCTTGACCTTTCTCACCAACCTGGCTTCGCCAATCACCTTCCAGCTCGCCTCCTTCTCCCTCTTTTCCCTTTGGGGTCTTCCCCCTTCCTTCTCAGACCTGGAGAAGGGTCTCGGCCCGAAACTTCGACTGCTTATTCATTTCCATGGATGCTGATCTGACCAATTATGCCATCAGGTTGGAACCAAGCCAGGTGTTGCTCCTTCACCCTGAGGGTGGCCTCATCTTCGCACAAGGAGAGGCCACGGACCGACACATCAGGACAGGAACGGGAATCAGAATTGGAACATTTGGCCTCCCGGGAAGCCCCGCTTGTGGCAGATGGTTATGCAGGTGGTCAGCGAAACAGTTCCCCAATCTACGCTGGGCCTCACCAATGTAGAGGAGTAAGGACAGAATTGACCTTTGAGTGTTTTAGCACCTTCTAAAGGCACGACACGCTCTGTGGCATTTTGTGTGTGTTGCTTTGGATTTCCAGGGTCCACAGACTGTCTGGCGCTTATGATGGGCTGTCCTTACTGCCTTACTGTGTTAATCTTCTGCACATAAACATATTCCAATCGACAAAACAATGAATACAGCCTGCTCATTGCAGCTCGTGGCTTAGGTATTCCGAGCATCTGCCGGAGGTTAATTTCATTGCAAATCCCATCATTCCTTCGATTATTTCAGGTATTGTATGGGACCTCATTAGTATGCAATTATCACTTACTGGTTTCAGATAGGGAAGAATTCAATTACTAGAAAAAGCAGCAATTCAACCTGCCATTAAAACTGTAAACATTACAGACCCTATCATAATTGTTACAGCAATATGCAGATATTTCTGTGGTGATTGGCAGCATGACGGCTGATCAAAGGACAGGGATTCTCTCCATGCTGACCTCAGCAATAGCAGTCGACTGGAATAAGGACACATTATTCATCTTGAACCACGCTGACGCTGACTCGAAATTGTCTACAAAGCGGATTCCATCTGTGCGTTCTGTGACTCCTATTAAATGTGTAACTGATTTTTCAGATTTACAGCTCTGAAGAAGCACTTAAGAGGAACCCGTGGAGGAAAATTTGCTGTCCTCCCAGGTTCAAAGTCAAAGGCAAGAAGAGTGTGGGAGAGATCACGAAAACTTGTAACGCGGTTGGTAACGCTGAAATATTAATACCACAATGGTTAGAAAGGAGATCGCGGAAATGAAAAGCCAGGAGCTGAGGAGGAATATCTGCTAAATAAAAACTTGCTTACTTACTGTCCGTTACACTGCTGGTGTTTGGGGCAGCAGTGAAGGTCCTCCATCTCTGGCAGTGTTCAGGGCTTCCTTCATCGTGTCAGTAGCTTCCTCTTGGTTATCACTACTGTCAGTCGTGCAAGTCCCAGGTGGAGACTCAGGAATACCATCACACTCAGATGTAGAAGGATTCTTCACTGCTGTTTCTGTAACAATTTTGTTTGACCAGTCAGGATTGTTAGCCCTGAGCTGAACCCCCCGAACCTGGAGGACCGGTGGACCACTCTTAGTCTGACCTCTACCCTTTGACCTGTTTGGCATGGATGACCCTATCAGGAGCCAAAGCACAAAGCCCTGACTCCGGCCGGCATTGCTCTCCAGGTCACTGAGGCACCCAAGCCTCCAAACCCTAAGATAAGAGGGCAGTTAGTTATGAAGTATGGGATGAGATTTATAAGAGCAACTCCCAGCTACTTTGGTGCTATCTAACACACACAAAATGGTTAGAAAGGAGATCGCGGAAATGAAAAGCCAGGAACTGAGGAGGAATATCTGCTAAATAAAAACTTACTTACTTACTATCCGTTACACTGCTGGCATTTAGGGCAGCAGTGAAGGTCCTCCATCCCTGGCTGATCATGGCTGATCCTTTTCTTCCCCTCCTCAGCCCCACTCCCCGGCCTTCTCCCCGTAACCTTTGATGCCTTGTCCGATCAAGAACCTATCAAGCTCTGCCTTAAATACCCAACGACCCAGCCACAGCTGCACGTGGCAACAAATTCCACAAATTCACCACCCTCTGGCTAAAGAAATTTCTCCACATCTCTGTTTTAAACGGACACCCCTCTATCCTGAGGTTGTGCCCTCTTGTCCTAGACTCCCCCACCATGGGAAACATCCTTTACATATCTACTCTGTCTAGGGCTTTCAACATTTGATAGGTTTCAATGAGATCCCCCCTCATCCTTCTAAATTCTAGCAAGTACAGACCTAGTGCTATCAAGCATTCCTTTTATGATAACTCTTTCATTCCGGGTATCATCCTTGTGAACCTCCTCTGAACCCTCTCCAACGTCAGCACATCTTTTCTTCGATGAAGAGCCCAAAACTGTTCACAATACTCATGATGGGGCCTCACCAGTGTCTTATAAAACCTCAGCATCACATCCCTGCTCTTGTATTCTAGACCTCCTGAAATGAATGCTAACATTGCATTTGCCTTCCTCACCACTGACTCATAGCCATAGTCATACTTTATTGATCCCAGGGGAAATTGGTTTTTGTTACAGTTGCACCATAAATAATAAATAGTAATAGAACCATAAATAGTTAAATAGTAATATGTAAATTATGCCAGTAAATTATGAAATAAGTCCAGGACCAGCCTATTGGCTCAGGGTGTCTGACCCTCCAAGGGAGGAGTTGTAAAGTTTGATGGCCACAGGCAGGAATGACTTCCTATGACGCTCTGTGTTGCATCTCTAACTACAAGTTAACCTTTATGGTGTTCTGCACAATGATTCCCAAGTCCCTTTGCATCTCAGATTTTTGGATTTTCTCCCGGTTTAGAAAATAGTCTGTACATTTATTTCTTCTACCAAAATGCATGACCGTGCATTTTCCAGCATTGTATTTCATTTGCCACTTTTTTGTCCATTCTCCTAATCTAAGTCCTCCTGCATCCTACCTATTTCCTCAACAGTACCTGCCCCTCCACCAATCTTCATATCATCTGCAAACTTGGCAACAAAGCCACACATTCCATCATCTAAATCATTGATATACAGCATAAAAAGAAGCGGTCCCCACACTGAATCCTGTGGAACACCACTAGTCACTGGCAGACAACCAAAAAAGGATCCTTTTATTCCCACACACTGCCTCCTGCCAATGAGTCAAAGAACAAAGCATGGAAGTTTTGGTCTGAGATCTTTCATCGGGACTGATGATGGTGTCCTGATGAAGGATCTCGAAACATCGACTGTTTATTCCTGTCCACAGATCTGCCTGACCTGCCAAATTCCTCCAGCATTTCGTGTGCGTTGTTCCGGAGCTCTGGCGTTCGCAGAATCTCTTGTGTTCAGGTGCTGTCTGCCTTGTGTGCCACGTAGAAAGCCCCCTACATTCCAAACATTTTTAAAATGCATTTATTCCGTTTTTGGTTAGTGTGTGTCATAGTTTCATGCAGCATGGCAACAGGACATTTGGCCCAAATGGCCCATGCAAACCAATATTCCAATTTAATTCATTCCCATTTATCCACGTTTGGCCCATGCCAAACCTTTCGTATCCATGTGCCTGTCCAACTAACCTTCTAGATGTTGCCTCAACCCCTTCTTGGGTGGTGGGGTGGAGATACGTCTCTACTGAAGGAGGTGTAAGGCAACATTTACCTTATGTGCCTAGGACTTTGGCACAGTCTATGTTCCATTGAAAAAGGTCCCAACCAGTTCAAACTCTCTTCATCACTCAGTCTCTCGAGTTCCAACAACTTTGTTGCAAATCTCCTCTGCTCTCTTTCCAATGAGAAGGCAGAATTTATTGCTCTCCCCTTGAGAAGATGGTGGCGAGCTGCCATCCCGCACTGGTCCCTCAGATGGGCTCTGCCAGCTGGTTGATGCTGGGGAGGGAGTCCCAGCATCTAGACCCGGCAATGATGAATGACACTGGCCCACACAACATACCGGAATAACTCAGTCGATCAGGCAGCATCTATGGAGGGGAATAAACCGCCAACGTTTTGGGCCAAGACCCTGTCTCCTGATGATACGTCTCAGCCCAAAACGTCAATTGTTTACTCATTCCTGTTGTGCTTTTAATATCTTAGTAATATTTCCAGAAGAAGATGGCAGCAGCCAACAACGCGACCAAGAGCGACATCCTCAAGACGGGTCACAAAGCAACTCCTTTCGCGTCTTTTTTTTTAAATTTCGGACGTGGTGCTGCTACTGTTGGAGCCTGTTATCCACAGTCCAGTGATGTGATTTCGGGCCAATCGGGCCATCCGGTGCTCTGCTGTCTCTGAGAGGGTTCCGCGAGGCCGTGAGCAAAGCCCGCAGCTTGGAGGCCAGGAAGCCAGGGCCGCGTTCGAACCCGTGATTGATTCCATCTCTCGCCAACCTCGCCAATTAAAGCGCAGAGGGAGATTGAAATCATCGCGGCAGGTGCGGAGGGCGAGTGAGTGTTTGGCACCGTCTACAGACCCCACGCTCGCTGCTGATGGAGGAAGGGGTCTGCGTGAGACGGTCTCTCTCTCCTTCTCACTTAAAACCCCTGAGGTTAGGTCTTTGCATTCGAATGACTTCTCTCTCTCTCTCTCTCGATGCTGTCAAAGGATGGTGCCAGGGCAGGGTTTAACCTCCACGGTTTGTGGATTGTGGACTCTAATTCACCTATGATGTGTTTGAAGTTCCTTTTTTTTGTTGCTATTTTTAGGCAATTTTGTATCAGGGTGGCTTGCGGATAATGACCACTCAACTGAACTGGAAAATGCTTTTCGATTTTGTGTTTTACATTCTGAGTTTTTGCTCATTTGTTTGTTGCTGTTTGCCCGATTTTATTTTTTTTCACCTTGGGGGAAGGGAGGGGTGATTGATGTTTTTTTTTCGATTCGAATGGGTTTCGTCATTCTTCAGACAAGTGGCTGCCTGTGGAGGAGACAAATCTCAAGGTTGTATACTGCATGCATACTTTGATAATAAATGTACTTTGAATATTTGAGTAATATTGTAAATACTAATTAAATTAAAGGCATCCGTTAGTCTTGCGAGACCATGGATCTGCGCTCGGAAAGTCTTCACTCTCCAGGGCGCAGGCCTGGGCAAGGTTGTATGGAAGACCGGCAGTTGCCCATGCTGCAAGTCTCCCCTCTCCACGAGGCCAATGTTGTCCAAGGGAAGGGCATTAGGACCAGTGTTGTCACAGAGCAGTGTGTGATTAAGTGCCCTCGGCTGGGGCTCGAACTCATGACCTTCAGGTCGCTAGTCCAATGCCTTAACCACTTGGCCACGTGCCCACACATTTACATATATTGTAAATATTTTGTTTGATTAAGCATTCTTTGCTTTTCAGTGATTCATCAGGGGTTATATGTAATAGTACGTGAATGACATATGTTAGTATGCCACCACGTCATACATGCCTGCCTTGCAAAAGTAAAGTATGCAACTCCTATCCTAACAACACTGTGCAATTACCTTCACCACTTGGACCTCCGTCGTTCATGAAGGCAATTCCCTGCTACCACTTCCAGTGCAGCTAGGAACGCGAAATAAAAGGAGTGAGAAGCAATTGCCGGGAATCCACAGCAATGCATAGAAAACGCTGGGGGGGTGGAGGGATACTCAGCAAGTCAGACAGCATCCACGGAGTAAAATCAACAGTCGGCGTTCTGGACCAAGACCCTTCATCGGAAGTGACACCCGTTTTCCACACATCCCTGAAAGAAAGCATTTGCTGCTGGAATATACACGGGAAACAATCACTTTATTATTGCATCTGTGGAGCCATCACTTTGCTCCTATGATCTGCCATCCTCTCTCACATACCATTAACTGCCAGTTCAAAATGTATCTGAACAATCACAAGAAATATCATTCGAATTACAAGACAAAGATTGGACTCACTGAGGTGAAACGCCAAGGTGGTAATAAAGAGTGAAGCACTGAAGCCCAGTTAGGTGTCGACAATAACTTCAACACACACAAGATGCTGGAGGAACTCAGCAGGCCAGGCAGCATCTGTGGAAAAGAGTACAGTTGACGTTTCGGGCCGAGACCCTTCAGCGAGACTGGAGAGAAAAAGACGAGGAGGCAGAGTTAGAAGGTGGTGGGAGGCCAGGGAGAAACACAAGGTGATAGGTGAAACTGGGAGGTCGGGGAGGGATGAAGTATAGAGTTGGGAAGCTGATTGGTCGGAGAGATAAAGGGCTGGAGAAGGGAGAATTTAATAGGAGAGGACAGAAGGCCATGGAAGAAAGAAAAGGGGGAGAAGCACCAGAGGGAGATGATGGGCAGGCAAGGAGTTAGAGTGAGAGAGGAAAAAAAGGGTGGGAAATGGTGAAGGAGGAGGGTGCCATTACCGGACGTTCCAGAAATTGACATTCATGCCATCAGGTCGGAGGCTACTCGGACAAAATATAAGGTGTTGCTCCTCCGATCTGAGTGTGGCCTCTTTGCAACAGCAGAGGAGGCCGTGGATTGACATGGAGTGGAAAAGGGAAGTTTAATTAAAATGGATGGCTACTGGGAGATCCCGATTTCCTGGCGTACGCAGCGTGGCTGTAGCCTCCAACCTGATGACATGTCAGTCCGTGGCCTCCTCCACTGTCGCGGGGAGATCACACTCAGGTTGGAGGGGCAGCACCTTAAATTCTGTCTGGGTAGCCTCCAACCTGATCGATTCCTCTAATTTCCATTAATAGCACACCCCCACTATTCACCATTCCCATCTCCTTTTCCCTCTCTCACCTTATCAGCTTGCCTGCCCATCTCCTCCCTCTGGTGTTCCTCCCACTTTTCTTTCTTCCTGGCCTGCTGAGTTCCTCCAGCGTTTTGTGTGCGTGTGTGTGCTGCTTGGATTTTCCAGCATCTGCAGATTTTCTCTTGTTTCTCAGCAATCATCTTCAGATAGACAGTGAAGGGAGTTAACTTCAAGGGAATTTCTTTCCTTTACCAGGTATAATGGCGTGGCTTTGCCAGGTGTTGGAACATGTCAACCAGTAAACACGTTACGACGTGTGAACATGGCAGCCCCCACTGTCATTACACAAGTACACCACAAAAGTTGCAGGGGCTTGTTGAAATCTGCTCTCTCAGAGGGAGTCCCGTTTCCAAGTGAGAGAGAGAGAAAGACTGACTTGTCAAGAAGATACAGGAATTTATGATGCCAGATGTGATAACAGAAATCTTGAAAATAAAATATATTAACAGATGGAATTGTCGACATGAATTTATAACAAGAAAGTTATGTCTGAGAAATGGGCTGTAACACATGCACAAACTGCTGGAGGAACTCAGCAGGTCAGGCAGCACATATCAGGAGGAATAAGCAGTTGAGGTTTCGGGGCCAAGACCCTTCAGCAGAACGTCGACTCTTTATTCCTTTCCATAGGTGCTGCCTGACCTGCTGAGCTCCTCCAGCGTTTCAAGTGTGTTACTTTGGATTTCCAGCATCTGCAGAATTTCTTGTGTTTTTGAGTAATCTGCTAGAGGTTCAAAGGTTCATTTATTATCAAAGCGTACAACTCTGAAATTCTTCTTCCCCAGATAGCCACGAAACCAAGAAAGGAAAGAGCGGCAGAACGATCATCAGTCCCCAAATCTCTCTCCCCTGAACACAAAATGAAAAAACATGGAAGAGTGGGCAAAAGATACAAAATACAAAGAAACTGTAAGGCTGAAAAAAAAGTCCATCGTTCAAGTCCTTATTCAAAACACAGATAATCTGGGTAACGTTCTCCAAGCACAGCGGCAGCTCTCCCTTCTCCAGCAGCAGAGCAATCCCACCTGCAATCAAAAGGCCGTCTCCAATCTCCAGAGATAGAGCAATCCCACCTGTGATCAAAAGATAGTCTCATCTCTCCAGTAGCAGAGCAATCCCACCAGCGATCAAAAGGCAGGCAGCTGGTGCTGACCTTTCAGATTCGCCTCTATGTTTCAATCTCCTACATCACTTTATTAGGAAAACAATGGAAGCTTTAATTGAACAACAACTAGCACCCCATCCTACATGTCTTCTCACCACGAGCTTCGTGCACACTGCCTCCCGGAATCCTTTGGGAGACAACAGAGCGCTGAAACACTCAAACAATCTCCAAACTGCAAATCACAGACTCCAGAATCACATTCAAGATGAAAAGAAAACATAAAAGACATCATCACCATCATCATCAGGTGCCGTGCCCAGTTTGAGCTTTGACTGCCATGGCCCACACACTGCTGTTTCGGATCAAGTGGATCAATTCATTGGTATTCATTTCCAGTTCTCTGGCTGCTGTCTCCATCATCATTTATCTTTGCCTTCCTCTTGCTTCCTTCCCTTCAATCTTTCCCATAATTACCGTGTATTCTAACTCCTCTTTCCTAATCACACGTCCAATGAAGTTATGTTGCCTTTTCAAGATCTCATACATTATTTCTCTTTTTGTGCTTGCTCTGTTCATGACATCCTCATTAGATATTCGTTTTGTCCATGATATTCTTTGCATCCTCCTCAAAAACCATATCTCTGCTGCTACAATTCGTTTCCTCATGTTACTAGATATTGTCCAACATTCTGAGCCATATAACATAACTGGATAAATGTAACATTTCAGTACTCTGAGGCGGGTTGTCATGCCTAGTTTAGTACTGGTCGGTATACTCTTCATTCTCATAAAGGTGTCTTTTGCCATCCCTATTCTTCTTTTGATGTCCATGTCGCACCTGCCATCTGATGTCACCCAGCTTCCTAAGTAGCAAAAGTTCCGTACTTGTTTTATGTCTTCCCCATTTATTCTCAGCCTGCAGATAGGATTCTCCTTCTTTTTGGATATCACCATACATTCTGTCTTCTTGCAATTGATAGATAGACCCATTTTTGCACTTTCTTCAACAATTATATCAATTAAATTTTGTAGTTCTTCCTCCGTACTTGCAATTAACACAGTGTCATCTGCATATCTGAAATTATTGGTTTTCACCGCCAACTTTGATTCCCAAGATGTCTCTTATTTTTTGTAATATTGTTTCACTGTACACATTAAATAAATCAGGGGAGAAAACACACCCTTGTCTCACACCTCTCTTGATTTTCGTAAACTAACCCACTTCAAATAACTTACTGTGCTTCACTTATCAAATGCTTTTGTGTAGTCGATAAAACAAACAAACCTTTTTGCACTTGAATAGCTCATTCTGATAGTATCCTTAACAGCAGCACTTCCTGTACAAAACCACATTGTTCTTTACCTATTTCAGCTTGTATCTTACACTTAGCTCTTGTCATCAAAATTCTTAGAAGTATCTTGGATATGACTCATTAAACTTATGGTCCTATGTCATTCACATTCTATTGCTCCAGGTTTCTTAGGAAGAGTGACAAATACTGATTTTTTCATCTCTTGTGGTATTATTCCAGTCTCATAAAGGTCATTGATTAAATCAGTAAGTTTTTCAATTCCATAATCTTCAAGGGCGATAATTTATTCTATTACTAATTCATCAGGATCTGCTGCCTTTCCTTTCTTCATCTTATTTATTGCACTACGAACTTCAAATTTTAAAATACTTGGACCTTCAATGTTTTTCTTAATTTCTGGTTTTTCGCCTTGATCGTCTTCAAACAATTCCTGAATATACTCAGTCCATCTGTTCATAATCTCATCTTTTTCCATGATTATGGTACTGTCCTTTGCTTTCAAACATCTACCTGAAGAACAGAGGAGCTTTTTGTAATAGATAATAGGTGCAGGAGTAGGCCATTTGGCCCTTCGAGCCAGCACCGCCATTCACTGTGATCATGGCTGATCATCCACAATCAGTACCCCGTTCCTGCCTTCTCCCCATATCCCTTGACTCCACTATGTTTAAGAACTCTATCTAACTTTTTCTTGAAGACATCCAGAGAATTGGCCTCCACTGCTTTCTGAGACAGAGCATTCCACAGATTTTTACCAGGGATATTCTTGATTTGTTGATGTAACCTTTTTGGATCAGTAACAGGGATTCTTTCTATTTGCTCACATTCCTGGTTTAACCATTCTTCTTTGGCTTTTTGACATAAGCCTTTAACTTTTTTATCTAAGGACTTATATTCTGTAGGATTTGCTTTCTTCCATTAGATTTTTCATTTCATCTGCCATCCATTTATTCTTTGTGCTTTTTTCTTTTTTAGGAATCACTGACTTTGCTGATTCTACCAAGGCATCCTTTAGAGAGTTAAATTTCATTTCTACATTATTGCTATCATCTTCAATAGATTCTATTTCTAGACTTTGAAATCTATTCCTTGCTTCAATTGTAAATTTTTGTAAGTTTTCTTCTTTAATTAATTGCAAGTAGTCAAGGGATTGTTCAGGTTCTTGCTTCTTTAGTTTTTTAAGTTTTACTTTTACATGATATACTACTGGGTCATGGTCGCTATTACAGTCTGCACCTGGATATGTTTTGCATTGAGTCACTGAGTTTCTAAATCTTTGGTTTATAGTAATAAAGTCAATTTGATTTCTGGTGTAATCACCTGGACTTTTCCCAGGTCCACAAGTGTCTTGGATGGTTCTTAAAGTAGGTATTCTTAATGACCCGATTATTCATCTTGCACCATTCTACCCATTTCCCACCTCTTTCATTTCTTTCCCCTAGTCCAAATTTTCCTATGGTATTTCCATCAGCACTTTGTCCTACTTTAGCATTTAGATCTCCCATGACAATAACAATTTGATTTAGCAATTATACAGGTATATGCACCAACAACAGATGGAACAAATGAGGATATAGATAAAAGACATAAAAAAGTGAAATATATGGTTTCATGGTCTATCCAGAAGATGTCGACCGTGGGAGCATTTTCCACAAGCACCATCTTGACTGGAAGTTTTTGAGGACGTGGTGAGTAGAATAGATTAGGCCATAAGAGTGTGTGTTGGGGTGGAAATACATCTCTGCCAAAGGAGGCGAAGGAGGTGTAAGGCACTCCTTCCCTCCGTTAGCCTGAAGGTCACCCTTGGGTAAGGTGTAGCACCTGCTTAGCCCCCCAATCAGGGAGCAGATGCAACATATGGACGGCCGTATGAGCAGCTGGTGCCTATCACAAGTCCTGGTTATGCAACCACTGACGCCAGGCAGACAATCTCTGACAGAGTATTGATAATGGCTGGGGTCACCCATATTGTAAAGACACTGCCCAGAAGATGGCAATGGCAAACCACTTCAGTAGAAAAATTTGCCAAGACAATCATGGTCATGGAAAGACCATGATCGCCCACGTCATACAATACAGCACATAATGATGATGTCATAAGACACAGCACATAATGATGATGTCATAAGACACAGCACATAATGATGATGTCATACGACATGGCAAATAACGAACGAACATGAATGATTTGAAGTGAGATAGACAACTTCCAATGACCATTAGCATTCACATGTACCACCTGATAGGAAACAGTCATTCGAAGCTTCATCCACTCAGCCAGGAGATGATTGGTAATTGGTTTACTATTTTTCCATATACCGAGAAACAGTGGAAAACTTTTGTTTGAATGCAAAACAGACAGATTATTTTACATAGGTACATTGAGATAGTTCAAAGTTCAAAGTACAACCATTATCAAAATATGGATACATTATATACCTTGAGATTTGTCTCCTTGCAGGCAGCCACCAAAGAAAGAAACCCAATAGAACCCATTTTTTAAAAAGTTATACATCCAATGCACAGAGAGAGAAAAAAAAATCGTGCAAACAATAAAAGTAAGCGAATAGCGTTCTGAACTGATGTTTACGGAAGACGCGAAGCCAGGCACCACTGCAGCCAGAGCAGACCGCAGCCTTAGTTCAGCGCAGAGCTGAGTAAACATTGCAGAACAGCGGAGGAAAACTGAGCAGAGCCAGGCATAACCTGCTCATCCCTCACCTCCGCAACCCTGACCTCTTCAATCCTCCAAACATCGGGCCGTTCCTCGCTCTCGGATCGCACTGGGGCCTGAACCTCGCCACCATGATTCGGCCCGTACCCGATCTATCCAATTCGGCCCAGCGCTTAAATCGGTCAGACGTCAGGACTTTCCTCACTCCCGCGTCCGCCATGCCCCGCCTTCACCTCAGCTTCCATCTCCTCCTGCCTCCACTTGCCTAGCCTCACCTTTGCTCGCCTCTCCATTGTTAGGGGTGATCGTTATTAATAAATTATTGTAGCGCTGTGCTGGGGCGGTGCGTGGTTGGCAGCTCGCCACGGCATTCCGAGTGGCCGGCGCTAATTATTGTTCTTGTGATAATCACCTGTCCCATCTGTATGTGACTGAGGGGGTTCACTCCCCAGATCACAGTGCCTGGTCTGTTTTTGTGTTTGTTTCAATAAAGATGTCAGTTGAGATGAACAAATCTTTCTTGTCTGAATGTTTGCCGAATGCTTGCCACGGTGGTGTCAGGAGTGGGATTCACGGCGAAATTGAAGAGCTACGACATCAGTTAGAGCAGGACTGTCAACTGGGGTTGTATACACTGGAATTTAGAAGGATGAGAGGGGATCTGATTGAAACATATAAGATTATTAAGGGATTGGACACACTAGAGACAGGAAACATGTTTCCGATGTTGGGGGAGTCCAGAACCAGAGGCCACAGTTTAAGAATAAGGTGTAGACAATTTAGAGTGGAGTTGAGGAAAAATTTTTTCACACAGAGGGTTGTGGTTCTGTGGAATGTTCTGCCTCAGAAGGCAGTGGAGGCCAATTCTCTGGATTCTTTCAAAAAAGAATTAGATAGAGCTCTTAAAGATAGCGGAGTCAAAGGATATGGGGAGAAGGCAGGAAAAGGGTACTGATTGTGGATGATAAGCCATGATCACAGTGAATGGTGGTGCTGGCTCGAAGGGCTGAATGGCCTACTCCTGCACCTATTGTCTATTGTCTACTGAGTGCCTTAAGACTCGGGGAATAAGTGAAGGTTCCGAGTAGTATGCCTGGGCCGTGCTCGTGAAGATGGGATGTGGACCCAGAGGGAGAACCTGGAAACTGAGCATCGTGCTTTCCCAGGGAACCCCGATAAAGTGAATGCTCCCAGGCTCCCAGACATGGGGGACACAGCGGATTGCATCACCCACCTCCCTCGTGGCCCACACCGGGGGACCCAAGGTACCGCAGCCAAGGGAGGACGGGCAACATGACAGACACCACCGACGCTGCCAGGGCAGGAGGAAGACCAACGGGCCTCAGCAATTCACGCCACGAGGTCCGCCCTGGAGCTCCCCAGATGCAGTGGCGCCAGCCACCTGGAGCCTCGCCTGGCGCGAGTCAATCTTGCCGCCTGGCACAACGGGTGGAGCCCCACCGAGGTGGCGGTACACCTCGCCCTGGCACTGGAGGGGCTTGCCCTGTGGGCCCTCCTAGACCTAACACTGAATGAGCTGCGTGACTACAGAGCCCTCACAGCGGTGATGGAGTGAAGGCCATCGGAGGATGTAACGACAGAAGAACTGGGCAGCAGGAGAACCGTGAGGGAGAAAGCCTGGGGGCATTCGCAGCAGATCACCGCCGCTGTGCTCGACATGGGTACCACCAGCTCCCTCTCGCGGCCCAGGAAGAGCAGAAGCAATTTTAGCCCCCACCCCAAGGCATTCCAGCGTCACCCAGTATGCCGCATGCCCGGGTTTGTGTCAGTGAGGCAGAGGAGGAGCCTGTGAGACAGGTCCAACCAGTACCGTGCTGACCCCGCCACGTGCCAAGGAGCAACCTCTGCTACCAGTGCGTAAGGCAGACCATGTGACCCGGCAGGCCATCTGGAAATGCCCAGCAGGCAGTGCTGCTGGAGACCTCCAGCAGAAACACTCTGTTGTCACCTCTCCGGGTGGGTCATTCAGCTGAAGAGCAAGGCTTATGTAAGGGTTTCTTCTTTTATGTTACTGCTAAGGGGAATAAGATGGCTTCTCTGTACTGTTAGCTGCTGAGACAGTGGTTCTCTACAGCAGTTAGTGAGAATGGGACTTGTATGCATTTGCTAACCAATTGGGATAGATGTTACTCTTTCTGTCTGTGTGAAAGCTGTTAGTTTGCACGGGCTTCGGGGAGAAGGTGCGAGGAGGATGAAGACAGAAGACGTGGCTTGAGGAGACGGTTGCCGGACCCGCTGGGCCTGGGCTCGGGGCGGGAGCCCAGGGGTCAACGATGAGCGAAAGGGAATCCATGAGCTCCAACGTTTGTGCACTGGACATTTTTATGGGATTATTGGCGCCTTTTATTTGTTTCCTTTTTCTTTTGTTTCTCTACTAACCCCATAATAGAATATAAAATCTTAATCGTTTAACCGCACATTGTAGACTGAATGTTATTTCGGGGTACTGATGTTACGCAGGGGACACAACATGCAGCATCCACCCAAAGCAGAGTGCTAAGGTTTGGAAGGCAGGGGGTTATCACCCCGAGATCGTGCCACTTGGCAAAGCGAGTGTTAGATTTATACGTGGACTGCGTGTTAGAGGGCATCAGGTGTCGTGCGTTGGTGGACACGGGTCCCACCACCGTCCAGGACCCTCCCCAGCATGAACCAGCCACCCCTGCCTGGCTGGACAAACGATGGCGGTCCAGCTGGCTACGGTCTGTGTGGCGATGAGAGGGTAGAGCTGACTGCACATCGCAGCGGGGAAGAGCACGGTGGAGCACGAGTCGTGGCTAGCCGACATACGGGAGTCCTGCATCATTGGCCTGGACCTGCTGGCCGGCTTGCCGGGGGGGGGGTCCCCGTGGGGATGTGCCGGGGGGTGGGCAGCATTCCAGCTCGGCGCCGAGGCCGTAACGCTCCGGCAGGGCACAGCTCCAGGAGGCGGACCAGGCAACAACCGCCACAGGTCTCACGGCGGCTCACGGTAGTGCAGCGCTCCCCCGCAGCGACCCAGCGCAACGCTGCGGAGCCGGGGGCCGGCGGCGGGGTAGACCACCCCACCACGGACCACGAGCAGCTGCGCAGCGAGCCGGTGAGTGATCCCGTGCTGGTCTAGCCGAGGAGGCGGCACCCAGAGCGGACAGGGGTCCAGAGACTTAAGCCCGATACTCCCAGTGGGGCACGCCTGCCCCCCGGGGGGGGTAAACTCCACGCCATGGTGCTGTGGTCGGTGCACAGGCCGGTGGAGACCGGGCATTCCGGGGTCGTAAGGAGATAGGGCAAGCTGCGCAAACGCTTCTATTGGCCTGGTACCGGCAGGACGAGGAGCGGCCGTACACTGCAGTGATGCCTGCATGCCCCAGAAGGGGCCGGGCTGCCCGTCTAGGGTGCCAGGGCAGCAGTATACGGTGGGGTCCCCGGTATGGGCCCCACCTAGGAGAAGGGTATTCTCCTAGTTCGGAAGCTGCTGGAAGGAGCCGGGAGAGGCGCTCGGCCGCATATCCGGTGTGGTATACCTAGTGTGGCTGCCTGAGTGGCGGAAAGCAGTCCAGCTGCACAGAGACCGGTTGGTACCGCATCAGGCGACCGACCCAGCGGGATTGAATGGAGGAAGTATGGTAAACCATGTATATATGTTGTAACTCGGTTACCTGTCTGGACACACCCCTCTGCTGACTGCCCCGTGGCTCCTCCCACAGAGTCCTGTATAAAGGTGTCCACCTTGCCCCTCCCCCTCAGTCCGGGGCAGACACTCACTGTGGAGGTCGTATTGTACAGCGAATAAAAGCCTTTCAGTATTTTACCAAACCTCAGTCTTTTGGAGTAACTGAAGGTGCTTCAGGAAGTGCCTCTTGCCTCGCCAAACTGTGCCTCCCCTGAGGGGGTGGGGGGAGCCACAGTCACTCCACGGCGACTCCAGGTAGCAACATCAACCAGTCCACCAGGACTGTCAGTCTTTGTACGGACTCTGGGGTCGCTGAGGACGGCCTATCCACAGGCCACTGTGGCCCTTGGGTTGGGGGGAGGGGCCACGATCGGCAGCCAGCCCCCGAATTCCTGGTGGCCGGCGCTATTTATTGTTCTTGTTTTTAAATGATGGTGGGATGCTCAAGTTCATTTTAGCTTTGGGTTATCACATGTATTGGGTGGGTCACCCCTGACTAACCGGGGTGTGTGTGTGATCATCACCCCCCCCCCCCCCGGTGTCTATGCGACTGGGTGGGTTCTCTCCCGGTCTGTTTTTGTGCTGCAGCAATAAAGATGCCAGCCGAGATAATCGAGCTTTTCTCATCTGTCATTGTTGTCTGAATGCTTGCCTTTATTTTGTCTTTTGCTGCTGATAAGTAGGCACTGGGTGTCACCAGTAGGAAAGGATGTTGAATCTGGCACTGGAGAAACACGGCAGTGCAGGAAGAACAACAAAATGCTAGGGTCGTTATAGGGCAGAGGAAGAGATCAACAGCTCATCTTTATCACACTGTTGAAGAATCTGATGACAGCAGCGTAGACGCTGCCCTTGACCTTGTAGTACATCTTCTTAAGTTTCTGTACCTTGTGTCCAACAGGCGGGGGGGAGGAGGGGGTAGAGAGAGGATGACCAGGTTGGGAGGGCTTCTGAAGTTTGTGCCAGCGATGAGGTAAGTCTCTCACAAAATTTGTGTGGGGCCACCCACCCCAGCCGCCTTTCCTCTGATAGGTCAGGAGGTCCCCGAATAGACAGGACTAATTAAAGGAACAGCACCTCAAATTCCACGAGGCGGCGTGAATGTTGAATTCTAAAAGTTTCAGTGAGCGCTCCACCTCTGCCGCCTCTATCCGTTTCTCCCAATTTTTTTACCCTTTTCTCCTCTTTCCTAGTGATCCTACCAGTTCCCCTCCCAAACTCCCTGCCCGTCTTAATCCCATAGTTCCTGTCCTATCAGATTCCATCATCTTCAACCCTTTGGTCCCTCTGTTTATCATCTCCAAGCTTCTGACATCATTTCCCCCCACCCACCTGTCATCTGCTCATCAACAGGACCCCCCCCCCTCACCTGGATCTACCCGGTCTCCCTCCACCTTCTTTTACCTGCTACCTCCACTCTTCCTTTCCCATCCAGATAAAGCACCTCAACCGAAAAAGTCGACTGTCCATTTTCCTCCATAGATGCTGCCTGAGCCTCCGAGATCCCCGGTGCTACTGACAGGCCCAAACATGGTAACCATGGTAATAATCGTTTATGAAAAACTTATAAAATATGGGTTTCTGTTGCCCTTTAACAGGAAATTTAATTCAAATTTATTTTCAAAGTACATCTATGTCACCAAGTACATCCCTGAGATTTATTTTATTGTGGGCATTCTCAATAACTCTATAGAATAATGACCATAATGGAATCAAGGCCACACCAACTTGGGTGTTCGACCAGAGTGCAAAAGACAGCAAACTGCAAATATAGAGAGAAAGAAATAATAATAATAAATAAATAAACAATAACTATTGAGAACATGAGATGACGAGTCCTTGAAAGTGAGTCCATAGGTTGTGGGAACATTTTAATGGTGGATGGGGCAAGGGAAGCTGAGTGAAGTTATCCCCTCTAGTTCAAAACCCTGATGGTTGAGGGGCAATAAATGCTCCTGAACCTGGAGGTGTGAGTCCTGAGGCTGCTGTACCACCTTCCTGTTGGCAGCAGTGAGGAGAGAGCATGACCTGAGAGGTGGGGGCCTCTGGTGATGGATACTGCAATTTCTGCGACTGGATTGCTCTGCGTAGTTGTGTTCAATGTTGGGGAGGGCTTTACCCATGAAGGTGGAATCATTTCCATTTTTAAGAAGTTTGTCTCACTTTTGGGGGTGTGCCAAACGCAGCATTTATTGCCTATTGGTACTTGTTAGGCAACATGAGAAATCATTTGAAGCGTCAGCCAAGTTTCCCTGGACCAGGAATCTTACACTTTCTGAATTTCCTCCCCCATCGCTGAACTTTTTAACAGAAGCTCAGTAGTTTCATGATCATTGCCACTAAGACAAGTTGCTTTTCTTTTAAATCCAGATTATTAATTGAATTTAAATGTCACATTTGCCCACCCACTAACTAGTAATTGATTTGTGTCTGGGCTGAATTGCGAGGTCAGTGACATATAACCACTTTGTGGCCACATGACTGGAAATAAAACCATCTTGGGCTAAATTCACATTTGCTTTCTTGAACGGTTTGACAGAAGTGAATCTTCTGATGCATTATCCTTTACCTCAGTGGAGTTGTTATGTTTAAGGGGAGTTTAAATAGGTTGTGGAAACATCTCCGAGCTAAGCGATTGAATAAATGAAGCCAAATATAATTATTTATAACATTGGGGTTTACCAGCCACTGATTACTCTGTAGCAAGTGCAAAATCCTATTTAAACCGAGTTCCTAAAAGCAGATTGAGTTGAGAGCTGTTTAACCAGCCCAAGTGCTTGCCGATAGTCATTGACTTCGTATCAGGCAGGAACAAGTTAGAAACATCCCCCTTGTCAACTCAGAAATATACACACATGATCTTTTTTTCAGAAAAATGTCTCCAATAAGCCTGAATAATGAAACATTTTATGGGCTTTAACAAAGTATTTACAATTCGGAATCAGAATAAGGTTTGGTATCATCAGCATATGTTGTGAAATTTGTTAACTTTGCATCAGCAGTACAATGCAATACATAAATACAGAAAAAAATTACAGTAAGCATGTATGTGTAGTAAGTTCTACTTTGAAAAAGGCACACTCGACAACTTCATGCCCAAGAAATAACTTTATCTCGAATTTCAAAACTGTTACAGGTATGTATATACAGAGGCTTTCACAACCCGTACGGCATGGCAGGCACACTATATACAAAGCACACCGGAAGTGAAAAGAACAGAAGTAAAACCTCCCATTATACTTTATATTTTATTGTCGCCAAACAATTGGTACTAGAACGTACAATCACAGCGATATTTGATTCTGCGCTTCACACTCCCTGGATTAAAATATTAAATATTAAAGATATTAAAAATAGTTAAAATTAGTAAATATTAAGAAGTTAAATTATAAATCATAAATAGAAAATGGGAAGTAAGGTAGTGCAAAAAAACCAAGAGGCAGGTCCAGATATTTGGAGGGTACGGCCCAGATCTGGGTCAGGATCCATTCAGCAGTCTTATCACAATTGGAAAGAAGCTATTCCCAAATTTGGCCGTATGAGTCTTCAAGCTCCTGAACCTTCTCCCGGAGGGAAGAGGGAGGAAAAATCTGTTGGCTGGGTGGGTCTTGTCCTAATTATCCTAATTAGTATTAACTTACTTTTAATAATGCTCACATTACAACACTTCTCCCCCTTTAAAATGCAACATTCCCCAAATGTAAAAGCTAGGAAATAAAAACAGTGGTGTTATTAACTTGTGTACCCCTGAAAACTTATCCTCGTATCTCAGCAACAGTTTATCAATACAAAACATCTGGAAAACATGACAGATTCAACATTCAATCTAACAACAACGAAAAAGAACTGTCCCATTAAAGATTCAGTCTGTCAGGGGGCTTATGAGTGCGCTGTGATCTGCGCACTACCCCCGGTGACCCCGCAGGCACTGCTGGTGATGGTGTTTTGGGTGGGTCTGTTGTTGGGGGCATGAGAGGGGTCTGTGTGAGAATGTCCATCCTCTTCAGGGGACCCCGACCCCTCTGCCAGTGTCTCGCCCTCTGGCAAAGTCACTGGTGGACATGCTTCCACTATAGTCTGTCTCACCATTGGAAGTTCCATGGAACTGTCTGCCTCTGAGCCGGTATCATGACGCAGGCGCACATGGTCCTGATGTCTGTGGAAAACACGCCCATCAGTCAGCTTAACAACATAGGAGACGGGACCACTCTGCTTAAGAATCACCCCAGGCAGCCATTGCTGATTGTTTCTCACATAGACATTGTCATCCGGTTTTAACTGCCTCTCTCGCGCATGTTGATCATGTCCCTCCTTCTGCTTTTCCTGCTTTCTCTCCACTTTTGCCTTCATGTCTGGGCGTAGCAGGTCCAATCTTGACTTGGGCCTACGCCCCATCAGCATCTCTGCTGGAGTGCAGGCAGTCATAGTCTGTGGTGTGAGGCGGTATTTAAACAGGAAATGTGAAAGCTGAATGCTAAGAGAGTCCCCTGTCATCCGCTTCAGGCCTTCCTTTGCTGCCCTGAACAGCCCGCTCAGCCAAACCATTTGAGGCTGGGTGGAAAGGGGCCGTCCGAATGTGATGAATGCCATTCTGCTGCATGAACTCACTGAACAGCTCACTGGTGAACATCGGGCCATTATCAGTGACCAGGGTGTCAGGCAACCCGTGGACTACAAACACTTGCCTGAGTTTGTCTATGGTTGAGGGGGCTGTGATGTTGCTCATGATGTGGCTTCGATCCATTTAGAATGCCTATCTACCATTACAAGAAACATCTGCCCCATAACAGTCCAAATGTAGCCTCGATCAGGGGTGGTCTGGCCATTACCATGGGTGCAAAGGAGCTGGTGGTGGCATATTCTGATTAGTCCGACATTGCGTGCATGATTTTACCTTGTTCTCCAGATCCTGATCCATTCTTGGCCACCAAACGTAGGATCTTGCAAGGCTTTTCATTCTGAGACACTCCTGCGTGAGTCTCATGAATTTCCTCCACAATCTGTGAACGGCCGGGGGGAGGCACGATTGACCCTCGCCCCCCCAGAAAATGCAGCCATCCTGCAGACTGAGTTCTGTCTTGTGTTTGGCATAAGATCTCAGTTCCTCTCCTTCCACGACCCCTGGGCCAACCTTGTAAAAGAAAGGTCTTGACTTGGGACAGGACTGGGTCCCTCTCTGTCCACTGCTTGATCTGGGTCGCCTTTACAGGTGTCTCTGACAGCCTGTCCAATGAAAACACAGTCTCTGGAGGCACATATGTAGTAACAGGTGTCTCAGGTAAAGGTAGTCGACTCAGTGCATCGGCATTTGCATTATCCCCACCCGCTCTGTACACTATAGTGTACCGGTAGGCTGACAATGTAAGAGCCCAACGCTGTATCCTGGCTGAGGCTAGCGTGGGATGCATCTAGTCTCACTGAACAGGCTCATCAGTGGTTTATGGTCCGTATAAATTGTAAATACGTGTCCATAAAGGTACTAATGAAAGCATTTGACCACAAAAACAATGGCTAGACTTTCTTTGTCTAGCTGTGAATATCGTTTCTCAGCAGCTGTCAGGGTACGTGAAGCAAAACCAGTAGGCTTCTCTGAACGGTCCTCCATTACATGTGAGAGAACTGCCTCGACTCCATAGGGCGAGGCATCGCATGCAACGGTGATCGCCTTGTCTGGGTCATAGTGAACAAGCAGCTTCGCTGAGTGGAGGAGTTCTTTCACTGCCTTGAAAGCTTTCTCCTGCTCTTCACCCCGCTGCCACTTAGTGTCATTGTGAAGCAGCTTATACAGTGGGGTTAAAACCCGTGAGAGGTCAGGAAGAAACTTGCCATAATAATTCACCATGCCCAAAAATGATCTGAGTTCTGTGACGGTCTTAGGGCTTGGGGCCTCCATTATAGCTCTCATTTAGTCCTCCACAGGGCAAAGCCCCTCAGCTGTGATCTTGTGTCCCAGGTAAGTCTCACTCGATGCCAGGAACACACATTTTCCACATTTCAACCGCAGCCCTGCGTCTGAGAGCCTCTTCAGCACCCGTTCTAAATTAGCCAGATGCTCCACCTCCGTAGCCCCCCGTGATCAAAATATCATCAAGGTACACTGCTACGTGCGGAATCCCCTGCAGCAAAGTGTCCATTGCCCTTTGGAAAATGGCTGGGCTGGACGCCACTCCAAACACCAGGCGATTGTACTTGAATAATCCCTTGTGTGTATTAATTGTGACGTACTCCTTTGAATCCTCGTCGAGCAGCAGCTGTTGGTAGGCGTGGTTCATGTCCAGCTTTGTGAACAGCTTACCCCCTGACAGGGTCGCAAACAAGTCATCCACCCGTAAACAGCTCCTCCGGCCCAGAGACCTGATTCACCGTAAGCTTATAATCCCCACATATCCTCTCCATTTTGTCTGCCTTCAAAACTAGAACAATGGGAGCCGCCTGCCTTGAAAACTGGACGGGCTCAATAATGCCCAGCCTCTGTAAACGTTCCAGCTCCTCCGCGACTTTGCCTTTCATGGCATAGGGCACCGACCTGGGCTTAAAAAAACATGGTGTAGCCTCAGGGTCGACATGGAGTTTCACTGTCACGCCCCTCAGTGTTCCTAGCTCATCCCTGAAAACATCACTGTACCGCTGCAGAATGTTCTCCATCGTGCGTGCATACTTAATTTCATGCGAGTTTAGCTGGATTTTGCAAAGCCAATCGCAACCCAAAAGACTGGGCCCACTGCCCTTAGCTATCAGTAGCCTGGCTTCAGCCTTCTGACCCCCGGCTGAAATGTCCACATATAACACCCCTAAATGAGGTATGGGCTGCCCCGTATAGGTCCTAAGTTTGAGCTTTGATGGTCTAATGGGAGGCAGATTGGACCCCCATGTCCTCCTATAGGTCTCCTCATTAATGACCGATGCAGTAACCCCTGAATCAGTCTCAAACTTAATGTCCGTTCCCTTGACAATGACTGTGGCATAGTATGGTTCAGGTGATTCCTCATCTGTTTCCACTACAAACATGTTGTAGGCACACGCTGCCTCTCCATCTGCTTCTTCTAGATGGTGTGTGGCTGCCTGAGCCTGTTGAGCTTTCCCTTGCTCAGGCTTAACTTTACCCTTTGAACTTCTGCACTTTTTAGCTAAATGTCCCTTTTTGCTACAAGCATGGCAGACAGTGTCTTTGAAGTTGCGATCATTTGCATAGAGCGTCCCTCCACACCAGAAACATTCCACCTGCTTTGCCTGTTTACCAGTCTCCCTCCTGACTTGGTGCACTGCCACCAAATGCGACCCCCCCATGTCCTTTCTGGATATCCTTGACATTATTAGCAGCCACCTCCATGCCTTGGGCAATCGCTAAGGCTTGTTTGAAAGTCAACGGTGGGGTTTCCCCTAACAGGCAGCGTTGTATGATGTCATTATTAATGCCGCGCACCAATCTATCACGGAGCACGTCTTCAAACACCGCTCCGGAATCACGATGCTCCGACAGCTGCCGAAGCTCGGCCACAAAATTGGCCACAGACTGACCTGGCTTCCTGAAACGGCTGTGAAACTTACACTGTTGGACTATCACGGAAGGTTTCGGATGGTAGTGGTTCCCCACAAGCTTGACCACTTCGTCATATGGAATGTCCCCCGGTATCCACGGTGAGGCTAAGTTCCTTATTAGCTTGTTAGTCTTTGCCCCACACACACTCAGGAGAATAGAGCGCTTCTTAGCCTCCTCAGTAATTCCATTAGCACAGAAAAAGTGTCCCAACCTTTCCTCATACTCTGGACAGTCCTTGTTTCCTTCCAGAAATTCACCGATAGTTCCAAACGTAGCCATCTGAAATGTGAAGCTCCCGTTCGAAAACGTGCCGATACGTTCTCAAAACCAGTTCACCTCGTCACCAAAAATATGTAGTAACTTCTACTTTGAAAAAGGCACACTCAGCAACTTCATGCCCAAGAAACAACTTTACCTCGAACTTCAAAACTGTTATGTATATACAGAGGCTTTCACAACCCATACGGCATGGCAGGGACACTATATACAGAGCCCACTGGAAATGAAAAGAACGGAAGTAAACCCCCCCCCCCAATTATCCTAATTAGTATTAACTTACTTTTAATAATGCTTACATTACAACAATATGTTTATGAAATAATTTTTCAAGTTGCCCTTCCTCTCCCAGGGGTGAGGTCTTTGTAGCTTCTGTTGGAGTTTCTGTAGCTCTGGGTTTTTAAGGGGTGTGGTTGATGGACCCTTGCTTACTACTCTTATCGCAGCTGGGCTTGGTGTGGAGTCCAGGCCCAAAGCGTATCGAGGTGATGGGGCCTGGGCCCCAGTGTGAGGAAGGCCCGATGTTTGGATGGCTTAAACGCTGGGCCAGGTGGATTGAAGAAGCAGGGCGTCGGAGCAAGAGGTGAGTGTTGGGCTCCTCCATGACGTTTACTTGGCTCTGTGCTGAACTGAGGCTGAGGCTGCGGCCTGCTGCAGCCTGCTCCATCTGCTCTTGACTTCGTGTCCATAGCAACACACACAAAATGCCGGAGGAACTCAGCAGGCCAGGCAGCACCTATGGAACAAAATACAGCCAACATTTCGGGCCGAGATAGATGCTGCCTGGCCTGCTGAGTTCCTCCAGCATTTTGTGTGCATTGCTTGGGTTTCCAGCGCCTGCAGATTTTCTCTTGTCCATATCTATAGACTCACTTTTGTTCTGAATGATGCACTATCAATAACTCCAAAAGACTGGAAGTAGAGTAAATACTGAAAGGCTTTTATTAGCAGTAAAATATGACCTCCATCATGCTGAGTATCTGCCCCTGGACTGAGGAGGAGAAGCAATGGCGCAATTGCCTTTATTCAGGGGTCTGTGGGACGAGCCACAGGGGCAGTCAGCAGAGGGGCGTATCCAGACAGGTAACCCAGTTACAACATATATATATATGGTTTACCACACTGAATGCTATTTGCTTACTTTTATTATTTGCACAAATTGTTTTTTTCTCTCTGTCTGCACATTGGGTGCCTTGCAGTCTTCTCTTTTTATATATGACTTCCTTCGGGTTTCTTTGTTTGGTGCCTGCCTGTAAGGAGACAAATCTCAAGGTTATATAATGTATACATACTTTGATAATAATTGTACTTTGAGCGTTAAACTTTGAAATTTGATTGTCCGTGGCAGAGTTAATGTCATTCTTCTAATCTTATTTGTCTCTGAGCCATTTAGGAGCCAGACACATTCTAAGTTAAGATCATTACATTTGCTTCTTCAGTTCTGCAAAGCACTGCTTTTCCTGAACCACAGGGAAATTCTGAGGTCATGAAGAAGAAAAGCAGTCTCTTCTCAAACCTAGGCAAAGAATTCCAATGGAATCTATACAAGAGAGATAGCCTATGATGTGAGGAAGGGCGGGGAAGTGTTCTTCTATTGCTGGCCGTCGCCCTAGCAGAAAACAAAAGGGAATTTAAACCACAGAGCAGAGAAACTAATGCCACACATTGCAAGAGTTATAGGAAAGCACTGTGTCAAGTGCCACTTCAAAATAGACCTCAGGATCGGGTGGGAACAGTCACTGTGGTCAGTGCAACGCTATTATAATGCCAGGGGCACGGGTTCAATTCCCACTTCTCCCGGCAAGGATTTTCTACATTCTCCTCGAGTTTCCTCAGCCCTACACATTCCAAAGACCTGCAGGTCAGTAGCCAATTGGTCACATGGATGTGATTGGGTGGTGAAGGCTGCTTAGGCCAGAGGGGCCTGTTACTGTGCTGTGTGGAGCCATAGAGAAGTACAGCACAGGACCGTGCCCTTTGGCCCATCTAGTCCATGCCGATACCAATTAAACTGCCTACTTCCCATCGACCTGCACCAGGACATAGCCCTCCGCACTACTACCATCGGGGTACCTACCCAAACTTGGCTTAAGCCAAGCTGGCATGCACCACCCGTGCTGGCAGCTCGTTCCGCACTCCCACCACCCTCCGAGTGTCTCCAGCAAAAAGAAAACATAAACCTCGACCAACACCGATATGAACTCTTGGTGTTGGTTTTCTGCAGAGGTTGTTCAAAAGCAACGTCATTCAGATACAGTGTGGAGAGGGCCTTTCCAGCCCTTCGCGCCGCGCCGCCCAGCAAACCCTAATTTAACCCTAGCCTAATCACCAGCAAGTGTTGGTGCGACCTGTTGTGTCCCTCAGCTTGGAGCAACAGTGGTCCAGTGTTCACGGTGTGTGTCATCACCTGCATAAGTTCAAGCCATAACATTATAATGTCTCTGTCTCTATATATCAATGGTTCAATAGTTCCATTTAATATCAGAGAATGCATACAGTCTACAGCCTGAAATTCTTACTCTTCACAGGCATCCATGGAAACAGAGAACTCCAAAGAATGAACAACAGAAAAACCCTCCTCTCTCCTCCATGTAAAAGTGAAACCCTCCTCTCCCCTCCATGTACAAGCGAAACCCCTCCTCTCCCCTCCATGTGCAACCAAAACCCTCCACTCACCTCCATAACAAGCAAAACTCGCCTCTCCCCTCCATGTACAAGCAAACCCCTCCTCTCCCCTCCATGTACAAGCAAACCCTCCTCTCCCCTCCATGTACAAGCAAAACCCTCCTCTCCCTTCCATGTACAAGCAAAACCCTCCCCTCCATGTACAAGCAAACCTCTCCTCTCCCCTCCATGTAAAAGCGAACCCTCCCCTCCATCTACAAGCAAACCCTCTTCTCCCCTCCATGTACAAGCAAACCCCTCCTCTCCCCTCCATGTAAAAGCGAACCCTCCCCTCCATCTACAAGCAAAACTCTCCTCTCCCCTCCATGTACAAGCAAACCCCTCCCCTCCATCTACAAGCGAACCCCTCCTCTCCCCTCCATGTACAACCTAAAAGCCCTCCTCTCCCCTCCATGTACAAGCAAAACTCTCCTCTCCCCTCCATGTACAAGCAAAACTCTCCTCTCCCCTCCATGTACAAGCGAAACCCTCCTCTCCCCTCCATGTACAAGCGAACCCCTCCTCTCCCCTCCATCTACAAGCAAACCCCTCCTCTCCCCTCCATGTACACGTGAACCCCTTCTCTCCATGTACAAGCAAACCCCCTCCTCCCCCTCCATGTAGAAGCAAAACCCTCCTCTCCCCTCCATGTACAAGTGAAACCCTCCTCTCCCCTCCATGTACAAGCGAACCCCTCCTCTCCCCTCCATGTACAAGCGAACTCCTCCTCTCCGCTCCATGTACAAGCGAACCCCTCCTCTCCCCATGTACAAGCGAACCCCTCCTCTCCCCTCCATGTACAAGCGAACCCCTCCTCTCCCCTCCATGTACAAGCAGCAGCAAAGCATCAACCTTCACCCCCCCCCCCCCAAACCCATTTCAGCAGGAAGCGTCAGCCACCAAGAAAGCAACTGCAGAGCCCCGGAAGAGAGACCTTGATCTGTAGTCCAACAAAAACCATTGTCTGCCCAACCGCTCGACAAGCCAACAAGCGACAAGAGGTGTGTCACCCATTCCACAGCAGGAGATTGTAACAATGCTACAGTTTGACGCGTTGCTTTTTTATTCCGAGATGCCCCGACTCGAGACCAGCGGAATGAGCGAGAGAGAAAGAGAGCCGAGTGAAGAGGCCTCCGAAAGCTGTGCCCGCCATCGCGATGTTCCATGTCTCCCACAACACCTCAGTCGGCAGGTTCATTAAACTCCCCTTAAAACGCAAGCAACTCCACTGAGATCAAGCATCAGAGGAAACAGATCTTTCAACGTGTCCAAGAAAACAAATGTGAAATTAGCCAAAAATGGTTGAATTTCCAGTCATGTGGCCACAAAGTGGTTATATGTCACTGATCTAGCAATGCAGCCCAGACACAGATCAATCAATTACTAGTTAGTGGGTGGGCAAATGTAACATTTAAATTCAATTAATAATCTGGACTTAAAAGAAAAGCAACTTGTCTTAGTGGCAATGATCATGAAACTACTGAGCTTCTGTTAAAAAGTCATTGTGTTCAGCGATGGGGGAGGAAATCCGGAAAGTGTAAGATTCCTCTGCCAGGGAAACTTGGCCGACACTTCAAATGATTTCTCATGTTGTCCAACAAGTATTAATGGGCAATAAATGCTGCGTTTGGCACACCCCCAAAAGTGAGGCAAACTTCTTAAAAATGGAAATGATTTCACCTTCATGGGTAAAGCTTCTTTCACAATGACTAAAGGCATTAATATGGCTAAAAACATTACTAATAACGCCTTTTCTGAAGTAATTTGTGGCCAACTATCGCCGCGAACAATAGTACATAGTCATATTTTATTGATCCCGAGGGACCAATGAAGAAGCAAGTGGAGGCAAAGCCAATTCGAAGAATGAGGCGCGATGGTGTGTCGTAAAGCCGGATCACAAAGTCTTCAAGATGCAGTCGTGGACAGAATTGGTAGCGCTGTCGCCGTTGGAGTGAACGATCTGGAGCAAAGTTGATGTGGAAGGCTGTCGATGCCCGTCCACCTAACTCGGGTGCGAGGTTGGTTCCGCTGCAGGCCCCGAGCCGATTTGGTGAGAACGAGAACGGCTTCGGGTTGTGCGGCCTGGGGTTGTCGCTACACTAGACCCTAGTGTAGGGACCCTAGAGCGAGGTACTGCCTGGTGTTTGGACAATATAATCGCCGGCCCGGACAGGCTGGAAAGCCTGGATGTGGAAGCAGGGATCAGACCGATTACACTCGCTCTCCCACAATGTTCATTCCTCTCTCCAGTGGTTGCTGCCTCTGCGAGTTTTGTGACATTTTTTGCCGCACTAATATGATGAACTTGAGATCGAGGCTTTGGCCTACCACTCCGGCTGCTCTGGGGAGCCGATCTGAGGACTCAATCTGGTTCAGAAAACTGTCGTTTGCTTCTTTTGTTAGGAGTTGCACCATTTGTTGTCTCTTGCACTCTGGTTGAGCGCCCAAGTTGGCGCGTTCCGTTATGGTTATTATTCTATTATGGGTTTATTGAGCATGCCCGCAAGAAAATGAATCTCAAGGTTGGATATGGTGACATTTATGTCCTTTGGTAATAAATTTACTTTGAACTTTGAACCTTGACTGCTCCTAGGGTAGCCTGGTAGTGTAGTGGTTAGCACAAGGCTTCAATGTACAGGCGACCCAGGTTCAATTCCCGCCTCTGCCTGTAAAGAGTTTGTACGTTCTCCCCGAGATCGCGTGGATTTCCTCCCACAGTCCAAAGATGTACAGGTTGGTAGGTTAGTTGGTCATTGCAAATTGGCCTGTGATTAGGCTCGGATTAAATCGGGGGCTTGCTGTGCAATGTGGTTCAAAGGGTTACTTTCATGCTGTATCTCAATCGATAAGTAAACATTCATAACCGCAAGGGGTTCTGGAGATGTTGGAAATCCAGAGTAACAAAGGCCGGAGGAGCTCAGCAGGTCAGGCACGGAGGGCAGTAGACAGTTGACCTTTCAGGCCAAGACCCTCCATCGGGTCCTGATGAAGGGTCACGGCCTGAGACGTCAACTGTCTACTGCCCTCCGTGCCTGACCTGCTGAGCTCCTCCAGCATTTTGTGTGCGTTTCAGCAGTAGCCCACGGTAACGAACTTTCTTTGCCTCATTTCACCATCAGAGGCATAACTGACATGAGGGTGTCTCAGTGAGGAGGGAAAGTCATTCGGCCAGTCGGGACCCTGTTATCACAGCATGGAAGATGGCAGTCACAGCAGACGATCTGTCCTGGAGGTAGTGAAAGCATTTTGAAATACCGGGGAAACTTATCAAAAGCTTGCTCAACACACGCACGCACAGCTGCAGATATAAAAATGACTGCCGTTTCCTCAATGAATCAGACAGATACTTCCAGTTAAAGTATTTTCAGCCTCCAGATGCTCTTCAGTCTTGGTCAAGGTTTTCTAAGTTTACAAAGCAGCTGCTGTGTATTTCTGATTTGAATCATTCTTTAAAGAAAACTTTCCATATCAAAAAGCTCCACTTGGCAGAAAGCCACGGGAGATCCTGCCTTCTGAGGGCCATAGCAACCCTGTCTGATGTTCTGCTGTAGAAACATAACTTCATGGCAACAGGCGCTAACGGTTGATGCAGTCGCCGCAAAGCGTTACTTTAAAGTGAGAAACTGCCTCAAAAAAATTGGTGCCACCTATAAATTTGCTGATGATACAGCCGTTGTTGGCAGAATCTCAGATGGTGGCGAGAGGGCGTACAGGAGCGGGATAGAACCATAGAACATTACAGCACAGAAACAGGCCTTTTGGCCCTTCTTGGCTGTGCCGAACCATTTTTCTACCTAGTCCCACTGACCTGCACCTGGACCATATCCTTCTATACACCTCTCATCCATGTACCTGTCCAAGTTTTTCTTTAATGTTAAAAGTGAGCCCGCATTTACCACTTCATCTGGCAGCTCAGTCCACACTCCCACCACTCTCTGCGTGAGATATACCAGCTAGTTGCGTGGTGGTGCATCCACAAGCTGGCACTCAACGTTCGTAAGACCGAAGAGCTGATGGTGGACTTCAGAAAGGGTAAGATGAGGGAACTCACACTCATCCTTATAGAGGGAGCAGAAGTGGAGAGAGTGAGCAATTTCAAGTTCCTGGGTGTCAATATCCATGATGACCTAACCTGGTCCCGACATATGAATGTAGCTATAAAGAAGACAAGACAGTGACTATGTTTCACTGGGAGTTTGAGGAGATTTGAAATTACACCTAAAACATGCGAAAATTTCTACAAATGTAGTGTGGAGAGCATTCAGACTGGCTCCTGATATTGGGGGGCCACTTGACAGGACCAAAATAAGCTGCAGAAAGTTGTAAAATTAGTCAGCTCCACCATGGGCACCAGCCTCTGTCGTATCCGAGATATCTTGAAGTAGCGGTGCCTCAACAAGGCAGTGTCCATCATTAAGGACCCCCACAACCCAGGACGTGCCCTCTTCTCATTGTTATCGTCAGGAAGGAGGTACAGAAGCCTGAAGGCACACACCCAGCGATTCAGGAACAGCTTCTTCCCCTCTGCTGTCTGATTCCTGAATGGACATCGAACCCATTAACACTACCTCACGACTTTTCATTTCTGCTTTTGTCCTACTTTAATTTAAATACTTGCATACATATATATACTTACTATAATTCAGTTTTTTCTATATTATCATGTATTGCATTGTACCGCTGCGGCAAAGCTAACAAATTTCACAACATATGCCGGTGATATTAAACCTGATTCAGATTTAAGAGTTAATTTTAGCAGGAAAATGAGGAATATCAACCTGCCTTCTCTCCCTTCCCACTGGGCAGAGGTTAGGAAAGCTAAAGCACATACCACCAGGCTCAAGAACGGCTTCTATCCCACTGTGCTAAGACTGTTGAATGGTCCCCTTGGTACAGGGGTTCCCGAGCTATGGTCCACAGATCCCTCGGTTAATGGTAGGGCCCGTTGTTGTTCCTTTCCGCGCCTTGTGGCGCAATGGGCGGCATTTTTGCCACTTCCGTAGCACTTGAATCTTCTTTTTACGAGGCCACGATGCTAACTCGATGTTCAACCCAGCCTGGATGGAAAGTGCACAAGGAGCTGGCGGGATTCGAACTTGGGACCATTCGCCTCGAGGTCTGCTGCTGATACCACTACACCACCGGCCAGATAACGTTAGGGCTCCAAGGCATAAAAAAGGCAGGGAACCCCTGCCTAAGTACAATGAAACACACCCTTGACCTTGCAGTCTACCTCGTTATGACCTTGCACCTTGTGGCCTGCCTGTACTGTTAAAAAAAAAAGTAAAGTTCCTTTCCACACCTTGTTTGGCACATTGGGCAGCAACCTTGCTATCTTTTTGGTGCTGATCTGTTTTACGAGGCCGAGTTGCTAGCTCGATGCTCTACGCAGCACGGATGGAAAGCGTGCAAGGATCTGGCCGGATTCGAACCCAGGATCTCCTGTTCCGAAGTCCGGGTGCAGATACCACTACACCTCCAGCGCCAATCTGCCTGCTCTGTACTTTCCCTGTAACTGCAGCACTTTATTCCTGCAGTCTGCCATTTTGCACAGTACCTCAATGCACTGTGTAATGAAATAATCTGTCTGGATGCCATATGAAACAAAGATTTTCACCATACGTCGACACCTGAGACAGCCATTAGCCAATTTTCCAATTTATCAATGGACTGCAGGTGAAAAAGTTCCAAAGTAAAGTTATTAGCAAAGTACATATACAGTATGTCACCATATACTACCCTGAGGTTCATATTCTTGAGGGCATTCACAGTAAATAGAAAGGAAAACAGTAGAATCAAAGAAAAACCTCACAGGACGGAGGCTGACAACTAACGTGCAAAGGGTAGCAAGAATAAAAGAAAATAATGATAATAATAATTAATAAATAATTGAGAGAGCGAGGTGTAGCGTCAGTCAGGGAGGTAGCCAGTATGGTTGGAAATGAGAGGCACAAATAGGGTACACAGAATCATTATTGCAGGTAGAAATATCCAATACTCGAGTGTACAGAGAGTCATAGAGTACAAAGCCCAGAAAGAAGCCTTCAGCCCATCTAGTCCATGTCAAGCTGAATTCCATCTGGAGTTAAGATGGCGCTAAACGGTGACTCCTTTGCGTGCATCTTCAGGAACAGCTCTATTTTCATCTTTAGTATCTTTATCTTACCCTTTCAGGCTTCTTTTGAAGACCCTGACCTGGAGTTACACGCAGACTTCGGTTCTTTGCGGGAATGGGACCCATTCTCGGGGGTTTCAGGACCGACCGTTGTCCAGCACGCCAAGGGTTCAGCCTGAGAGTCTCGCTTGTATTTGGAGGCCTAAGATCTCGGGGCTGTGGAGACGGGCGGATCGAGGGTCAGCGGCACGGCAGGAGACTCGTGTGTCGTCGGGGAGGCCAGACAATCTTTTGCTGTGGGCCCGAAAACCTGAGATCTTTGCGATCTTCAGGCACTGAGCTCGTAAAAAAGCGACAAAACGGACTTTTTAACATCGTAAACCAGCGGGTTGTCGTTATGTCTCCCGCTCGCTGTGAAAATGGGGGACACCTCCCTCTACCTTATTAGGGAGAGAGAGAACCTGTGGTTTGTTGAATGCGGATGAAATGCCAAGTCATTGGGTAACTGCAAGTCTGTGGCTTTGCTATCGCCTAGCTCATGCCTGTGCTCGGTAGCGGGTGTGCTTTTTTTTGCTGGGGGGGAGGGGGGATCGTTGCTCGCTGCCGCTTACGCGCAGGAGGGGGGAGCCGGGGGGCAAGGACTTTGGGGTTCTCACATTTAACTGTCGTTCATTTTTTGGGGCACTTCTCTGTTTCCGTGGATGTTTGCAAAGAAAAACCATTTCAGGATGTATATTGTATGCATTTCTCTGACATTAAATTGGACCTTTGAACCTTTGGCTATACCCCTCCCATGCATGTGCTTATCCAAATTTCTCCTAAATGTTGTGATCAAACCCTAATCCACCTCCTTGGGATGTGGAAGGAAAACAGAGCGCTCGAGGAGACTGATGTCATCGCAGAAGTTACTTACAAACTCAACAGTGGGGGCTGACCGCCCAGGCCATGCTCTCTTCTCACTGCTGTCATCCAGCAGAAGGTTCAAAAGCTTCAGAACTCGCACCTCCAGGTTGAAGAACAGTTACTACCCCTTAACCATCAGGCTTTTGAACAAAACAGCATAACTACACTCCCTTGCCCCTTCATTGAAATGTTCTCACTTTAAGGATTCTTTATCTCATTAGCTCATGTTCTCATTATTTATTACACGTGGCCAAGTGGTTAAGGCATTCGACTAGTGATCTGAAGGTCGTGAGTTTGAGCCCTAGCTGAGGCAGCATGTTGTGTCCGTGAGCAAGGCACTTAATCACACATTACTCTGTGACAACACTGGTGCCAAGCTGTATGGGTCCTAATGCCCTTCCCTTGGACAACATCGGTGGCGTGGAAATTGGAGACTTGCGGCATGGGCAACTGCCGGTCTTCCATACAACCTTGCCCAGGCCTGCGCCCTGGAGTGTGAAGACTTTCCAGGTGCAGATCCATGGTCTCGCAAGACAAATGGATGCCTTTACTTTACATTATTTATTGCTATTTATTTTATATCTGCATTTGCACAGTTTGTTGTCTTCTGCACTCTGGTTGATCTCTCATTGATCCTGTTATAGTCTCTATCAATTTGCTGAGTATGTCTGCAGGAAAATGAATCACAGGGTTATACACGGTGACATATTTGTACTTTGAAAGTAAAATTTACTTTGAACTTTAACAGCAGTGCCACTCCACCCTCCACTTTGTCAAAAGATGTACTTAAATCCTGTTGTCCCACTCTTCCACAGCACAATACTTCAAAGACATTTGGTTAGTCACCAGTCACTTAGTTTGAAAATTCAATGAAGCTATTTACTTCAGGTATAAACAAGTTTCTATAATTTTCCACCAAACGTCAACCTCTGAATTAAGCAGTTACTTAATGTTAGGAAGTTTCCAAAACTGTTGTTGAAGTTATTGAGCTTATATTGTTAAAAACTTTGCCCAGGATTCTCCAAGGAAATGGCTCAGTAGAAATATCCTACAAAGCTCATTGAGATCTGCAGAGTTTCTCTTTCATGGGATTCTCAAGTCCCCTTTCACAATAGAAACTGCAGCCTTACAGTAGGCTTCCTTAGTGGCCTGGCCAGTCAGTGATAGGCGACGCGGTAACGTTAACGGTCAGTGTCATCGCTTTACACCGCCAGCGATCACCGATCAGTGTTCGATTCCAGCTGCTGTCTGTAAGGAGTTTGTACGTTCTCTCCGTGATTGCTTGGGCTTCCTTCGGGTGCTCTGGTTTCCCCCCAGTTTCCCAAGATGGACAAGTTTGGGTTAGGGAGCCGTGGGCATGCTATGTTGGCACCAGAATCGTGGCGACACTTGTGAAGCTCTCAGCACAATCCTCACTGATTGGCTTCAACACAAACGATGCATTTCACTGCATGTTTCAATGTTCTGATGTACACGTGACAAATAAGACTAATCTTTATATGACAAAAAATCATTATGATTATTCATCCAGTCAGACTGAAGGATTGACACGGACAACAAGCCAGGAAGTAACAACTTTATTTAACTCTTCAAATGTTTTGCAGAAACGTAAGAAAGATTGGACTGAAATACTGTAAACAAATGCAAAAAAAAACAATATTTTTTATTATTGTTAAAGCTCTTTTCATGAAACAATGATCTATAACCATAAAAATTGTTTATCAGTGCCAGAGGGGTTGATAAGCATTTTCATACACTATAAAAAAATTGTATGTGAAAATGTGAAGGTCAGGTGCACTATAAACTCAGCCTAAATTCAGCCTTATTCAGTCACATTAGAAGCACTATTGGGTAGGATTCCCTAAATGGTAACTTGCTGGTTGAGTCGGTGGTAAGGAAGGCAAATACAATGTTAGCATTCATTTCAAGATGACTAGAATCTAAGAGCAAGAATGTAATGCTGAGGCTTTGTAAAGCATTGGTCAGATCGCATTTGGAGTGCTCACAGCAGTTTTGGGCCCTGTATATAAAAAATAACGTGCTGACATTGGAAAGGGTCCAGAGGAGGATTAACAAAAATGATCCTGGGAATGTGAATTAATGTTTGAGGGGCATTTGAAGGCTCTGGGCCCGAACACACTACAGTTTAGAAGAATGAAGGAGGGATCTCATTGAAGCTATTGAATCGTGAAAGGCCTAGATAGAGTGAACGATAGACAGGATGTTTTCTATACTGAGAGAGTCTCGGAGCAGAGGGCCCAGTCTTCGAATACAAGGACATCCCTTTAGAAAAGAGACGAGGAAGAATTTCTTTAGCCAGAGGATGATGAATCTGTGGAATTCATTGCCACAGACGGCTGCGGAGGCAAAGTCATTTGGGTATACTTAAAGCGGAGGTTGATAGGTTCTTGATTAGCATGGATGTCAAAGGTTACGGGGAGACGGTAGGAGAATGGGGTTGAGAAGGATAATAAATCAGCCCAGATGGAATGGTAGAGCAGACCCGGTGGGCCAAATGGCCTAATTCTGAACCCATGTCTTATGGTTTTAGGCCGAGGTAGTGACAGAAAGCTGGCTGCCTCTGAAATTCGGTCCGCTGAATTTCAAAATGCCGATGCGACTGGGCAGGTTTCAGCACAAACGAAGGGCAGAGCACATTAACAGGTCGACAAAGAGTGCAGCAATTATTTCTTGACAACTGTACAGTGTCATCGACTAAAGCCACATTCTTACATTTTCTTGGACACATTGGAGGTATCAAAAACTTTCTCCATGTTTGCAAATGTAACAAAGGCAAAAGGTTAACAGGTTAACTCCAAAAAATGTTCAATAAATACCATTGCCTAAATATCTGAACATAAACAGATACCTTTGATAGTTTGATTAAAACCAGTTAAATATCAATGTAACAGAAGCAGTTATGGTGACAGTTTTACCCCTGATATGTTACATTTTGTTTTGTTTGTACAGTTTGTCTATAGATGTGTAGTGGAGAGAGTATTGACCGGCTGTATCACAGCCTGGTATGGAAACACCAATGCCCTTGAATGGAAAATCCTACAAAAGGTAGTGGATTCGGCCCACTACATCACGGGTAAAGCCCTCCCAACCATTGAGCACATCTACATGAAAGGCTGTCACAGGAAAGCAGCATCCACCATCAGAGACCCCCACCACCCAGGCCATGCTCTCTTCTCACTGCTGCCATCAGGTAGAAGGTACAAGAGCCTCAGGACTCGCACCACCAGGTTCAGGAACAGTTACTACCCCTCAGCCATCAGACTGTTGAATCAAAGGGGATTCTCTCATCCTTAAGGACACTTTATCTTGTTAGTTCATGTTCTCAATTTATTGCTATTTATTTATATTTGCATTTGCACAGTTTGTTGTCTTCTGCACTCCGGTTGATCTTTCATTGATCCTGTTATAGTTACTATTCTATGGATTTGCCGAGAATGCCCGTAGGAAAATGAATCTCAGGGTTGGGGTGCAGTGACACTTATGTACTCTGATAATGAAATTTACTTTGAGCTTTGAACATTATAAGATGAACTAACACAGAATAAAGGAGTTCTAAATGTGTATCACATCCTTATGTTCTTATGAGTTAATGTTAGTTTTTTTTACAACTCACCTGTTACTGAAGCTTAAAGTAAGACCATGCTTCACATCACCCCTTCGCACTTCCATATATAATCACAGGGTTTCCATGGTGACAATCCTGTCACCGATAACCTAAATATTTCAGAGTCTTGGGCAGATTGTAGAATGTTCTGTAAACAATTTTGGACTAAGTGGCTGCTATCCAAGAAGACCACAACCTTGTCACACACACAAAATGCTGGAGGAACTCAGCAGGCCAGGCAGCATCTATGGAAAGAGTAAACAGTCGATGTTTTGGGCCGAGACCCGTCGGGAGGAGTCAGACAGCATCTGACCGATGAAGAGTCCCAGCCTGAAACCTCAACTGTTTATTCTTCTCCACAGATACTGCCTGACCTGCTGAGCTCCTCCAGCATTTTGTGTGTGTGCTATCCTGGACCAGTCCAAGTTGACTATATTCATATAGGAACTAGATACGAAACCCTAACCCTTACCTCCACGTCCCCACATACCCCCACCCGCCCTCCCTGCAAACCATGGCCCACACCATACCAACCCCCAAAACTCTGGCCCTCACACCCCCCCCCCACACAAGCCCTGGCCACACACCCACCCACCCACCCCCATGAACCCTGGACCTCACCCCTCCTAAACCTGAGCACGCATTCCCTACAATCCAACACAAACCATGCAAAATAATGCCACCTCCCCCACTAATCCTTGGCATATTCGTAACCCTAAACCTTAAGATGAGTGCAAGGAGGAGGAAGATCCCAGTAAAGGCAAGTGTTGGACCAGGTTGATGAAGGTGTGGGCCAGGGTTGAGTAACACTGAATCTCCAGTAACAAGATTAAGAAACACAAGAGGAATAGCTATATCTGGATGCAATCTCAACAATCAGACATGAAAAATCCTCACATATCTTCCCTCCATAGCCCAGTATCTAATCTTATTTTTATTGAGAGACTCCACGGACTAGGGTCTTCAGGCTCTTTGAGCAGTGCTGTCCAGCAAACACCCCCCCCCACCCCCGCCCCCAATTTAACTCTCGCCTAATCACGAGGCAATTCACATTTACCGACCGGTACGTCTTTGATCTGTGGGAGGAAACTCACACGGTCACAGAGAGAACGTACAAACTCCTCAGAGGCAGTGACGGGAATTGAACCCGGGTCGCCTGTACTCTAATGCATTGTGTTAACCACTACGCTACCGTGCCCCCTCCCCCAACGTACTCAATGCAACGGCTTCAGTTCTGCGACGAGGAATGCATTATCTCATCAATCTCCCCATGTTTTAACACACCACATGTGCCCTTTGAACCCTTGCTCTATGTCAGCCTGCTGACTCCCGTCTCAAATCCCCTCACCCACCCAATTCTCAATCCATGTATAAAAATGCTGTCAAAGTTACTCTACCTGAGCACGTTCACCAGATCATTTGCTGGAGCCTAGAAGAACGAGGGGGGCATCTCTTTGAAACCTACTGAATGTTGAAAGGCCTAGATAGAGTGGACATGTTTATAATAAGGCCTAAGGGCACAGCCTCAGAATAGAAGGACCCGCCCTTCAGAACAGAGATGAGAAGGAATTTGTATAGCCAGAGGGTGATGACTTCCGTGGAATTCGTTGCCACAGATAGATAGGAAGGCTGAGTCATTGGGTTACTTAAAGCAGAGGTTGACAGGTTCTTGATTAGTCAAAGCATCAAAAGTTACCGAGAGAGGGCAGAAGAATGGGGTTGAGAGGGATAATAAATCAGCCATGATGGAATGGCGGAGCAGACCCAATGGGCTAACTTGCCCAGTTCTGCTCCTATAGCTCATGCTCGTATGATCTTATCCAATTTAGTCTCTACTCCTTCAGATCAGAACCGCAAACCTAACGCAGAAGTTGCAACTTGAAAGCTCCTATCCAAAGGCCAGTGGGGAAAAAAGAATTATCAGTCATTAAACGCCCCTGCTGCTTGAATGGGCTTCTGAAGCACGTTTACCAATGGTACAGCACTACAACTCACGCCAACAAATGCCGCATTGGTCCAGTGTTAGTCTTGTTCCGCAGAGATGGTTGGCGGACTAAACTCTCCAAGGTGTGTTTCACAGGTGAAGGTCCGAGAGCTCTTCCGAGTAGACTTCCATCTGCTTAGGCTGTGCGTGAAGAATTTCCTGAACTTTTGAGTGAGGAAGCAGTATATGATGGGATCCAATGCACAGTTTAGACCCATCAGGCAGAGCGTGATCTGATGGGCATCGTTCACTTGATCGCGAAAGCCACAGTCCTTCTCCCTCCACAGCCTGAGGACGGTGAGGGTCCAGGGACCCTGGACCAAATGGTGGGGCACAAAGCAGATGAGGAAGACGACAATGACCGTGCAGACCATGCGGAAGGCTTGCTTTCGGACGCGCATGCTTTTCTTCGGCTGGGCGGGCTGGGAGGACAAAAGGTTGAGTATGCATAGGTTGCAAGTGACAATGACAAGGAAGGCAATGAAGAAGGCTCCGATCAGAATAAAATTAAAGACAACCACAGAAGTATTAGTGTCATATCCCTCGAAGCATCGTGTAACATTACCCACTTGGTTTGTTCCTTTTTGAAACAGGAAGGGCAATGAGCTGGTAACAATTACAAACCAGATTACCGACGATATAATGCAACCTCGCTTTTTGCCTCTACTCTGAATGGTTTCTATCGGATATGCCACTGCACAGTACCGGTTGTAACTGATCACAGCAAGAAAGGCAATAGAGCAGTAGGTATTGATGAAAAATAAGCACCCAGCCAGTCGGCAAATACCATCAGGGAATATCCAGTTTCCTTTCTGAATATAGTAAATGATCCAAAAGGGAAGTGTCAGGATAAAGAGCAGGTCAGCCACACTCAAGTTCACCATCAAGACTTTAACCTCATTCGTGTTGCTGCTGGGGGTCAGATACTTGAAAATCCACAGGACGTAGCAGTTCTCCAGGAGCCCCAGCACAAAGACGACACTGTAGACGATGGGGAAGAGGGTGTACCTGAACTCTGAGTCAATCTTGCAGCTGTCATTGGTGTTGTTATGGTCAGACAAAATCATCGCTGATCCTCGGCGAGCCCAAATCTCGCAGCGGGCCTCAAGACCTTACAAACGACGTACAAACCTGGAAGAAACAAGAATTCAAAGATTGTACCTTTTCTGGAGTCACACTAGAGACATAGATCCATACAGCAAGGCCATTCAGCCCAATTCATCTGTGCCTACGAGGAATCCCATACCCAGGTAGTTGCGATTGCCGCTGTTTGGTCCATTTCCCTTGTACTCTTTCCCGGAGTAACAGAGTCACTGAACACTGCAGAACAGAAAAGGCCTTCAGCCCATCTGGTCTGTGACAAACTATTAATCTGCCAAGTCCCATTGACCTGCACCAGGTCCATAGCTCTCCAGACCCCTTCCACCAATGTACCTATCCAAACTTCACTTAAACATTGAAATTAAAACTGTGTCCCCCACTTGTGCTGGCAGCTCATTCCACACTCTCACCAGTCTCTGAGTGAAGAAGTTCCCTTTAAACATTTCACCTTTCATCCTTAACCTATGACCTCTGGTTCTAGTCTCACCAAACCGCAGTGGAAAAACCCTATCTATATCCCCCATAATTTTGGGTACCTCTATCAAATTTCCTCTCAATCTCCAACACTCGAGGGAATAAAGTCATAGCCTGTTCAATCTGTTTCTGTAACACAAGCCCTCAAGTCCTGGCAAAATCCTTGTAAATTTTCTCTGCACTCTTTCAATCTCGTTGACATCCTTCCTGCAGGAAGGTGACCACATTGACATCCTAATTGTTTGGTTCCTTCAACTCTGCCACCTTCTCCACCATAAGGAGCTGTCTTGAACATCTTGTGCCGCAGTCTATGAACCCCTCTCCCAAATCTCACCACCTCTTCTTCCATAAGACCCAAATAGTATTGTGCAAAAGTCTCAGGCACGCACATATAGCTAGGGTGCCTCAGCCTTTTGCCCAGTACTGTATTTGTCAACGTGGCGCAAAGAGCAAGTTTGTAAATACGGCAGGAGCATGTTGGGACCGATGAGGGTGGAGCGCCGAGGGAGGAGTGTGGGGCAGGTGGCAGAGGAGGAGAGCCCAATACTGGGGGGTGACATGGGTGCAGACACACCCAGCCCTGAGACACCAGGCAAGGTCATTTGATTCAAAGCAATGGGCTTATTGACCATGTCTCTCTGATGCTTCCCACTCCCTCCCCTCTCTCTTCACCTTTTCCCAACCATGATTCCCCTCTCCCTGTCCCCTTCCCACTCTCAGTCCACAACAGAGACCCATATCAGAATCAGGTTTATCATCACTCTTTTTTGTCATGGCAGCAGTACAGTGTAATACATAAAATTACTAGAGTACTGTGCAAAAGTCTTAGGCACCCTAAATATAAATATGTGTCTAAGACTTTTGCACAATACTATACCTTTGACTACTACTTTGAACAATCTATGGCTCATACCCTCCAGCACAACATTTTTTAGCTTATGCCTCCTTGAAACTTTATTTTCTAACTTACAATAAAGCAAGCATTCTAGTCTCCAGCTGGAGGCATGGGTTCAAATCCCACTTCTGACGTTCGCATGGGGCAGCCCGATACCATAGCAGATGGTGGAACGCTACCACTGTGCTCGCGACCCAGGTTCAATTCTGCCACTGGCTGTAAGGAGTTTGCACATTCCCCCAATGACCACGTGGGTTTCCTCTGGGTTTCACACAGCTAACATTCTCTGTGTCAAATACCTGCCTCTGACATCCATTCCCCACCCCCACCCACCCACCCTCCCCTTCTGGGTGTATTCTGGAGCTATGGTATATAGCAAACATTTCAGCAGCACCAGCCAGTGTTCAGATCTGAATGTGGATTGTAGATTGAGCTTAAAATGCAGCTCTGAATAATGGTGTTCTTTGAGTTGAATTTTGGGGTTGATTGCAAACACTCCATTTGACTGCCGATGCCTGCATGCGTCTGAATACGGCCCAGGGTCCGTGGGGATTAACATTCATTTTGGGTGTCTGGAGCATGGGTTTGATATGGAGATGTTTGAAAATTATATGTAATTCAAAGGAAGCATTGTAGATACATTGAACCTATAGAATTGTCCTGCTGTTACCTTTGACCCTCAGGATATAAATATGTCATGTAGGATTGGGTCAGGCAGACCTCTTCTTCCAAGAGTGTTTCGAATATGATGCCTGCTGCTCTTTTTTGTGGATAAAGACTTTTATATCCACCCGCACCCCCTATATTTTCCTTCAATCACCTTGAAATGATTATAGCTTTCTGTCCTGGGAAAAGGCATTGTCCACTCTGTCTATGCCTCTGATCACCTTGTACACCTCTATCAAGTCATCTCTCAACCTTCTTCGCTCCGAAGAGGAAATCCCTAACTCACTCAACCTTTTCCCCATAAGACAGGTTCTCCGATCCAGACAGCATCCTGGTAAATGTCCTCTGCGCCTCTTCACCAGCAGATCTCAATCAATGCAGATCACTGAGAGCGTCGTCTCCTTGCCGATGGTAACACAGATGCACCTCAGCACTGCCTGCTTAGCCCCCTGCACTACTGCCCTGACGCCAGCGTCTTAGCCGTTAAGCACAGCCCCAATATAATCAATGAATTTGCTGATGACATGACAGGCGTTAGCCAATCCTGGGTGGGGTGGGGGGGGGGGTGATGAGTCAGTGTTAAGGGGTGCTGTCACGTCTACAATAACAAGCCCGCTCTCAAAGTCAACAAAACCAAGTTCATCATTGACTTGCAAAAGGGGAAGTCCAGCGGCCACATGCCTGTTCTCAGTGTGGTCAGTGACAGACTGAATGAGCTGTTACAAATTCCAGGGCGTTAAAATCTCAGATGACTTTCTTGGGCTCAGCACAAAGATGTAATTGTGAAGGCATCGTGCCTGTGTCTCTACTTTCTTAGAAGCTTAAGGAGATCTGGCCTGTCATCAGAGCCCCGAACAAATCTCCACAAGTGCACTGTTGAAAGTACCCTAGTTATATCATGATGATTTCCCTGCACAGGATGTCAGAGGCTGCCAAGAGCAATACATGCAGAACATTCCATCACAGTTTGAATGGGTGATATGTGTCAGGGCTCAGTGCTGTGTTACATGCTTCTATGATCCTCTGGTTCTATTTAAGGACAACTTACAAAAAAAAGTATCATCACATGTAATAGCTTACAGAAAAAGGGAGGGAATGAGAAGAAGGAAGAAAAGGAAAACTTTTCACTACTAACACTGGCCAAGAGTAACAAGCGCCTTAGGTCCCACGCCACCAGCTTCAAGAACAGTTATTCCCCTACAACCATCAGGCTCCTGAACCAGCGTGGATAACTTCACTCACCTCAGCTCTGAACTGATTCCACAACCTATGGACTCACTTTCAAGAGCTCTACAATTCGCATTCTCAGGATTATTTTATTTGCTCAATTTGCCTTCTTTTGCACATTGCTTGTGTCTCAGTCTATCGTCTTCATAAATTCTAGTGTATTTCCTTATTTGCTTGTAAATGCCTGCAAGAAAATGAATCTCAAGATAGTGTATGGTGACGTATGTGTTGACTTTGTACAAAGGCAAAAGGCAGAAGCGACTAAATGCTAAAAGCAATTGGGGCGACACAGTAGCGAGGTGGTTGGCGGGTGACCAGGGTTTAATTCCTGCTGCTGCCTGTAAGGAGTTTCCCGTGACCGCGTGGGTTTCCTCCGGGTGCTTCAGTTTCCTCCCACAGTCCAAAGACCTATCAGGTTAATTGGTCATTGTAAATCGTCCGTGATTAGGGTAGGATAAGGGGATTGCTGGTCGGCATGTCTCAAAGGGCCAGAAGGGCCTATTCCGTGCTGTATCTCAATCAATCAATACGTAAGTAAATCATAGATTAAAGGAATAAATAAGTAATAGATAAGCCAAATAAATAATAAATAACAGATAAATAAATAAACAGATAGATACTAAAAGGCAAAAGTGACTGAGCAACTAAATGCTGAAAATCATAACAGTGCTGTAAAGAACCGTTAACCTCTGAACTTCAAAATAAATTTATTATCAAATTTCACATAAATCAGCTTATTTTTTAAGGCATCTGTTAGTCTTGCAAGACCATGGATCTGCGCCTGGAAAGTCTTCACTCTCCAGGGCGCAGGCCTGGGCAAGGTTGTATGGAAGACCGGCAGTTGCCCGTGCTGCAAGTCTCCCCTCTCCACGACACCGATGTTGTCCAAGGGAAGGGTATTAGGACCCATACAGCTTGGCACCAGTGTCATTGCAGAGCAGTGTGTGGTTAAGTGCCTTGCTCAAGGACACAACACGCTGCCTCAGCTGAGGCTCGAACTAGCGACCTTCAGATCACTAGTCGAACGCCTTAACCACTTGGCCATGTGCCCACAAAAATCAACATATACAACCCTGAGATTCATCTTCTTCTGGGCATACCCATAACTATAACAGAATCAATGAAAGGCCGCCCATCTAGGGTGTTCAACCAGAGTGCAGAAGACAACAAACTGCAAATACAAATAGAAGAAACAATAATAATAAATAAATAAGCAATAAATATCGAGAACATGAGATGAAGAGTCCTTGAAAGTGAGTCCATTGGTTGTGGGAACAGTTCAATGATGGGGCAAGTGAAGTTTTTGATTCAAGAGCCGGACGGTTGAGGGGTGGTGACTGTTCTTGAACATGGTGGTGCGAGTCCTGAGGCTCCGGTACCTCCTTCCTGAAGAAGTGAGAAGAGAGAATGGCCTGAGTGGTGGGGGGTCCCTGATGATGGATGCTGCTTTCCTGCAACGCCACTCAGTGCAGATGTGCTTAATACTGGGGAGGACTTTACCCGTGACGGACTGGGCCGTATCCACTACTTTGTGTAGAACTTTCCATTCAAGGGCATTGGTGTTCCTATATCAGGCTGTGATGCAGTCAGTCAGTATGCATTCCTCTTTACATCTGTAGGAGTCTGTCAAAGTTTTAGATGTCATGCCAAGTCTCTGCAAACTCTGCCTTGCTTTCTTTGAAATTGCACTAACGTTCCTCTGAAATAGTAACACTGAGGAATTTAAAGTTGCTGACTCTCTCCCACCTCTGATCCTCTATTGAGGACTGGCTCAAGACCTCTGGTTTCCCTGTCCTGAAGTCTATAATCAGCTCCTTGGTCTTACTGATACTGAGTGAGAAGTTGTTGCCCCCACACAAATCAGCCAGACTGTCAGTCTCTCTTCGATATACTGACTCATCACCCTCTGTGGTTTGGCCTACAGCAGTAGACCTCTAAGCAACGTACTTTGTTTTTAAGTTTCACCCCACCCCAGTGAAAGATCCTCAAACTGAAGCGCAAACTCTACTTTTGTTGCCTTGTAGACCTGAGCACTTCCCTCATCTCTGGTTTTGTTTTTTTAATCAGATGCAGTCGACTGAACTGAGTCAAGTAGGGAAGAAGTGTTTAATGGAAGACTTTTTATTTTAGCTTTTGATCTTGCGAAGACGGCTACAATTGTTTTCTATTTAATACAGTTTTCTTCCAAGGCCATTTCACTAATGAAACCACATTAAATCCAGCATCTTTCTGATTACGAACATTTTCTTCCGGACACGAGGAGTACTTACTTGATCACAGCTGACTGCACCCAATTACCTGACCGGAATTAAGGTACGAAAATAAAGGCAAACAATTAGAAACTTCAGCTGGTGTAACATCATTAATGCCCTCAACTTCTTCTAAAATAAGATGAAACTTCATTAAAAAAGAAAATAGGTCACAGGAAATACCTAGATTAGTATCTCCACGTTCTTCTTTTGCCCATTAATGCCACTGACGTTTAGGACAGCAATGAAGTTCCTCAAACATCGGTAGCATTCATGGCTTCCTTCACTGTGTCAGTAGCTTCTTCCCTGTTTTCACTGCTGTCAGTCACGCAAGTTCTGGGTGGAGACTCAGGAATACCGTCACACTCAGATGTAGAAGGATTCTCCATTGCTGTTTCCATAACAGTTATGTTATACCAGTCAGGGTTGTTAGCCCCGAGCTGAACCCACGAACCTGGAGGACCGGTGGACCACTCTTAGTCTGGCCTCTACCCTTTGACCTGTTTGGCGTGGGTGACCCTACCAGGAGCCAAAGCCTAAAGACCTGATTCCAGCCAACATAGCTCTCCATTTCATTGAGGTACTCAAGCCTCCAAACCCTACCACAAGATCGGGGCCCTCTTGGAGGAGTGACCCATTTACAACTAAGTTATTCTGCTAATTGGAAGACTTCACAAGTCACAAATCGAAGGTCCTTTGAGCTCAGTCACTGAATGTATCCAAGGCTCGGACTGCTGAATGATGGAACAAACTCCCGTGGCCCGAAATATGGACTAGCTATTCACTTCCATAGTTGTTGCCGCCGCCTGGCTTCATCTGTTGCCTTCCAGCTCACCACCTTCTCTTACCATCTTTCTTATTCTGGCATCTTCCCCCTTCCTTCTCCGTCCCGATGAAGGGTCTCTGTCCAAAACGTCGACGGCCTATTCACTTCCACAGATGCTGCCCAACCTGCTGGATTGTGCGGGGCAAATCCCGCTTCATCATTTTGTTCTTGGAAACAACAGTCTCCTGGAGAGACGGCCACATCTATTTCGTCAACTCTGTGAGGGCCGAACCAGGTCCGCACAATGAACACTCAAGCAAGCTTCTACAGACGGACTGTCGGAGGTATCCCGATTGGTTGCAATACAGCGCGGAATTGGCCCTTCGAGCTGTGCCGCCAATCAAGATTTTAACCCTAGCCTAATCAATGACCAATTAATCTAGCAACCGATACTCTTTGGACAGCTAGAGGAAACCGGAGCACCCGGAGGAAACTCACGCAGTCCGTACAGGCTCCTTACAGGCAGCAGTGGGAATTGAACCCGGATCGCCTGTACTGTAAACCACTGTGCTAGCCACTACACTACCATGCCACCCATGGTATTCGAAGTTCAAAGTAAATTTTATTATCAGAGTACATATATGTCACCATATACAACCCTGAGATTCATTTTCCTGTGGGCATACTGAATAAATCTATAGAATAGTAACTATAACGGGATCAATGAAAGATCAACCAGAGTGCAGAAGACAACAAACTGTGCCAATACTGATATAAATAAATAGCAATTGATAACAAGAACATGAGAGAATGAGATAAAGAGCCCTTAGAGGGTTGAGGGAACATTTCACTGATGGGGTAAGTGAGTGCAGTTATCCCCTTTTGTTCCAGAGCCCGATGGTTAAGGGGAAGTTAGTGGTCTTGAACCCAGTGGTGTGCTGCCAGCTTCAAGAAGGCACAGATACACAATAAGCTACAGAGAGTACTGGACATGACCCATTACATCGTGGGCATATCCTTTCCCACCATCAGTGCTAGAGGCATGAGGTACTGCCTCAAGGCAGCAACATCAAATTCAAAGCCAAAGTAACACATTATCAAAGTATATATAGCCTCTTTTACCTCAGACAGTTGAGGAAGTTTGGTATGGGCCCCCAAATCCTAAGAACTTTCTACAGGGGCACAATTGAGAGCATCCCGACTGGCTGCATCACTGCCTGGTATGGGAACTGTACCTCCCTCAATCGCAGGACTCTGCAGGGAGTGGTGCGGACAGCCCAGCGCATCTGTAGGTGTGAACTTCCCACTATTCAGAACATTTACAAAGACAGGTGTGTAAAAAGGGCCCAAAGGATTATTGGGGGCCCAAGTCACCCAACCACAATCTATTCCAGCTGCTACCATCCGAGAAACGGTACCGCAGCATAAAAGCCAGGACCAACAGTCTCCGGGACAGCTTCTTCCACCGGGCCATCAGACTGATTATCTCACGCTGATACAACTGTATTTCTATGTTATACTGACTGTCCTGTTGTACATACTATTTATTATAAATTACTATAAATTGCACATTGCACATTTAGACAGAGACATAATGTAAAGATTTTTACTCCTTGTGTATATGAAGGATGTAAGTGATAAAGTCAATTCAATTCAATTCATATGTTACCATATATTCCTTTGAGATTCATTTTCCTCCTTATTTCTATTCTAAAGAGATATCCTTGCTTTCTGAGGCTGTGCCCTCTGGTCCTAGACTCTTCCACCTGCCTACAGGAAAAATGTAAATAAGACTGAAAGCGTACAGAGAAAATTTACAAGGATGTTGCTGTGTTTGGAGGACCAGAGTTACAAGGAGAGATTGAATAGATTCAAGATTCAAGATTCAAAAAACTTTATTGTCATTCTAACCATACATCAGCTCTGCAGGGCAGAATGAGACAGCGTTTCTCAGGGGCAGTGCAATCATAACGTAACAAACGCAACACTAAATAATAAACATAACGATAAATAGTAAAACACAACAGCCACGTCAGTTAAAATCAGTTATAAGTGTCCAGTGCAAGTTAAAAGTGTCCAAAGCAGAGTCAGGTGGAGCAGCTATTTAGCAGTCTGACTGCCTGTGGGAGGAAGCTGTTTAGTAGCCTTGTGGTTTTAGTTTTGATGCTCCTGTAACGTTTGCCTGATGGCAGAAGAACAAACAGTTCATGGAGAGGGTGTGAGGGGTCTTTAATGATGTACCATGTCTTCTGGAGGCATCGACTCTGAAAGAGGTCTTGGACAGAAGGTAGGGAGACCCCAATATCCTTCTCTGCTCCCCTAACCACCCTCTGCAAGACTTTTTTGTCAACAGCACTGCAGCTGGAGTACCAGGTTGTGATGCAAAAGGTCAGCACACTCTCAACCACGTCTCTGTTGAATGTAGTTAAGATGTTAGTGGGGAGTGATGCTTGTTTAAGCTTCCTCAGAAAGTGCAATCTCTGCTGGGCCTGTTTCACAATCCCAGTGGTGTTCCTGGTCCAGGTGAGATTGTCCGAGATCTGCACCCCAAGGAACTTGATGTTTTCCGCTCTCTCCACTGTGGAGCCGCTGATGCTGAGAGGTGTGTGCTCAGGCTGAGACCGTCTGAAATCGACGATCATCTCCTTGGTTTTGGTGACATTAAGCATCAAGTTGTTATCACTGCACCAGCTCTTTAGGCGTTTGACCTCCTCCCTGTACATTGTTTCATCATTTTTGCTGATGAGCCCCACCACTGTGGTATCATCAGCAAATTTAATGATCAGGTTCTCCTTGAATATGGCTGCACAGTCATGTGTTAGCAGTGTAAACAGCAATGGGCTAAGCACACAGCCTTGTGGGGATCCAGTGCTCAGTGGGAATCCAGTGGGTCGGACCAAGATTCCAAAGGAGGGGGGACCAGCCTGGAAGTTCAGAGTGCCATAGAGCTACAAGGAGCAGAGAGTGCCCTTTGAGCCACCATCTCCATGCCAACCATCAAGCACCCAGCTGGTGCCAACGGTTGCGGGGTGTATTTTCTCCCTGTGGCTGTGTGGGTTCTCTGGTTTCCTCCCACATTCCAAAGACGTGCGAGTTAAGGTTGGAAAGTTGCGACCGTGCTTTGTTGGCGCCGGGAATGTGACACTTACGGGCTGCCCCACAGCTCCTCCTCATCCTGCGTTGACGCAGGCAACGCAGTTCACTGCGCGCGCGCGCACACACAAAACGCTGGAGGAACTCGGCAGGTGGGGCAGTATCTATCATCATCATCATGTGCCCTGTGGTATGTCATATGTCGTGGGTGATCATGGTCTTTGACCATGATTGTTCTTGGCAAATTTTTCTACAGGAGTGGTTTGCCATTGCCTTCTTCTGGGCAGTGTCTTTACAAGCTGGGTGACCCCAGCCAGTATCAATATTCTTCAGAGATTGTCTGCCTGGCATCTGTGGTCGCATAACTAGGACTTGTGGTGTGCACCAGCTGCTCATACAACCATCCACCACCTGCTCCCATGACTTCATATGACCCTGATCAGGGGGCTAAGCAGGTGCCACACTTTACCCCAGGGTGACCTGCAGTGTAGCAGAGGGGAGGAACGCTTTACACCTCCTTTGGTAGAGACATATCCCCACCTTGCAACCTCACAGCATCTATGGAGAGAAATAAACAGTTGACATTTCGGGCTGAGACCCTTTGTCAGGATTGGAAAGCAAGGGAGAAGAAGCGGGAACTCTATGTTCTGATGAGACAAATTAAACAGATCATTTTCTTTACACGGTATCTTTATTTTTGAAATGTCCCAGAGCAAATCATAAGAGCTTTATCAAACGAAGTCTGACATCAGCCTCATGGGGGAGTGGTCAACAAGGATGGTTTTTAGCGAGAATGCAGAGAGGTTTGTGGAGGGAAGTTGAGCAACTGGTACATGGCCAAAGGCAAAGATAAATGAGCGATAGTGAAACAGGAAGAAAGCATATCTGTGGTAGAAGGTAGAAGTGGAGGGATGTGTAGAGGTGAGCACGTGACCCTACCTGGAATTACCAATGTAATGATAAGAAGATAGATAGGATGTGTCTAGTCATCGAGTCTTAGAAAACAGAATAGAAACAGGCCCTTCGGTCCATAGAGTCCATGCTGAGCCATTTAAACTGGCTACTCCCATCGACCTGCACCGGGACCTTAACCCGCCATACCCTTGCTGTCCATCTTCTCTTATCCAAGCTTCTCTTAAACATTGAAAACAAACTCACATGCACCACTTGTGCTGGCCACTCGTTCCACGCTTTCGCTACCCTCTGAGCGAAGAAGTTTCCCTTCACGTTCCCCTTATACTTTTCACCTTTCACCCTTAACCCATGACCTCTAGTGGTCATCCCACCCCAACCTTCAGTGGAAAAAACCTGCTTGCATTGACCCCAATTGTAGCCCTCATCATTTTGTATACCTCTATCAAATCTCTACTTAATCTTCTATGTTCCAAGGAATAAAGTCCAGACCTATAAAGTCCCTGCTTCCTGTCCAAGACCTCTTTCAGAGTCGATGTCTCCAGAAGACACGGTACATCATTAAAGACCCCTCACACCCTCTCCATGAACTGTTTGTTCTTCTGCCATCAGGCAAACGTTACATGAGCATCAAAACTAAAACCACAAGGCTACTAAACAGCTTCCTCCCACAGGCAGTCAGACTGCTAAATAGCTGCTCTACCTGACTCTGCTTTGGACACTTTTAACTTGCACTGGACACTTATAACTGATTTTAACTGACATGTGGCTGTTGTGTTTTACTATTTATTGTTATGTTTATTATTTAGTGTTGTGTTTGTTATGTTATGATTGCACTGCCCCCGAGAAACGCTGTCTCATTCTGCCCTGCAGAGCTGATGTATGGTTAGAATGACAATAAAGTTTTTTGAATCTTTGAATCGTTGAATCATCCGAATTCTGAATTTTTCCAATGGCAGGGTGTGAGAAGCGAAGAGCTTTCCAAAGCTTACACACACTTTACAGGCAGTGTCAGGAATTGAGGAGGCTGTAATGCAACCAGAAGGCGCTACATTAATGCAGGTTGTCCTTGTGGTGCTGAGGTGCTGGTCAGATTGCCCAATGTCTGCCTTTTGCAAGCTCTCATTTTAAAGCGGAGGAAATCTACAATAATTGCATTGAGCGGACATCAGGGTAAAGAGAAAGCGGAACCAAATATGCCAAAAATTTGTACCCTTCCTTCTTCTTCAGGGTTTCCTCTGAGTTCTCCAGCTTCCTCCCACAGACCAAAGGACGTACCGGTTAGATTGTGGGCACGCTACGCTGGCGCCGGACGCACGGCAGCACTCGCGGACAGCCCCCAGCCCACCTTCAGGCTCTGTCAGTCGTCGACGAAAACAGTGCATTTTGAAGTCTGTGCGACAAACAGGGCTCACCGTAATCAGCACAAGGCTTGTTGAAATGAATCTATTCACAATAGAAATCATCTTACGAGAACAAACCGTCCCATGCCTTCCTGTGCTTTACAGACAGGGTCAATGCTTCCCATACTGTTCTGGAACTACTGCCACCCACATGACACTCTGGGGTTTTATATTAAGTTCTGCAATAATTGAGGTCTTCTCCCTGCCCCCCCACCCCCAGCCGACCCTCTCCCGTAGGAGAAGTTCCTCACTGAGCCAAGGTTCAGTACATTCCTCAGCACAAGATACAAAGGTATAATCTACCAGCTGAATGCACGGCAATTGGAGGACTCTCAAGGTCTCTCAAGCTTCTGGGCAGTGACTTAAGCCTTCACACCTCCAACTCAGAGACAACAACATTTCCTGAACCAAAGCTTGACCGGCCAGCAGTATCAGAGTCCTTACTGCTTCGCTTATCGCCTTCGAGCTATTCACTAAACAGCGGACCGTTCACGTACCCAGTGCCAAGCTCAGGGCTGCCCAGAGTCTCTCCTGGGTTCCTTTGTAAACCAAATGCCTGTGATGCATCCTACTATAGTATGAGGGTGAGGTTCCAGAGAAATACATTTCTCCCCCCTCAGGTTAATGAAATGAGGGTAGAGAGAAATGGAAAGCTTCTAACCGTTCAGACATTGACGTTATGTTAACTCAGTGCTCAAGTAACAGAGTCTGTTGAACTCAAAGCTTTCTCCCCGTGACCTCGTGGGTTTCCCCTGGGTCCTCCAGCTTCCTCCAAAGACGTGCTGGTTGGTAGGTTAATTGGTCATTGTAAATTGCCCCATGATTAGGCTGGGGTTAAATTGAGGGATTGCTGGGTGGCGTGGCTCGAAAGGCAAGAAGGGCCTGTTGCACGCTGTATCTCAATAGATGAATAAATAAATAGACAGACGGATGATCCTAACCATTATCAATACTCTTCACAGATTGTCCGCCCGGCATTTTTCCAAATAAAATGATTTATTTTTGTTCGTCCGTTATGTGCTGAGTTGTATGATAAGCGAGATTATGGCCTTTCCAGGACCATGATTGTTCTTGGCAAATTTTTCTACAGGAGTAGTTTGCCATTGTCTTCTTCTGGGCTGTGTCTTTACAAGACACTGGGGCAGCCTGGTAGCACAGTGGTTAGCATAATTGCTTTACAGTACCAGTGACCCGGGTTCAATTCCCACCGCTCCCTTTAAGGAGTTTGTACGTTCTCCCCGTGACCACGTGGGTTTCCTCCGGGTGCTCCGGTTTCCTCCCACAGTCCAAAGACCTACCGGTTGGTTGGTTAATTGGTCATTGTAAATTGTCTCATGATTAGGCTAGGATTAAATCGAGGGATTGCTCGAAGGGCTGGAAGGGCCGTACTGTATCTTGACAAGTAAATATTGAGCTGTTAACAGTACTCTTCAGAGATTGTCTGCCTGGTGTCGGTGGTCACATCACCAGGATTTGTGATAAGCACCAGCTGTTCGTACGACCATCCGCCACCTGCTTCCATAGTTTCACGTGACCCTGATCGGGGGGCTAAGCAGGTGCTACACCTTGCTCAAGGGTGACCTGCAGGCTAGCAGAGGGAAGGAACACCTTACACCTCCTTTGGTAGAGATGTACCTCCTCCCCACCACCCATTTTACATCTTTATTGTTTATCTTACATCAGCAAAATTGTACAAATTTTAAATGAGTGCCCTATCACCTCTCATATAAACAGCAAAGAGCGCAAAGTACCCACAATTGCACAGGAGGCAGCCAGAACCTCTAATTCTAAATTAATTTTTCCTAATTTTAATCAGGGAGTCTGAAATATTTTCTATTAAAGAAGATCCGTAAACACCCAAATGTGCATCACACATCTCTTCCATGACGTAACAGTTCTCTTGTAACAAGGGTGTAATGCTGGGGCTTTATAAAGCATTGGTCAGACTGCACTTGGAATATGGTGGGCAGTTTTGGGCCCCTTATCTAAGAAAGGATGTGCTGTCTTTGGAGGGGGCCCAGAGGAGGCTCACGAGAATGATTCCGGAATGAATGTTTTAATGTACAAGGAGCATTTAATGCAGAGGTTCCCACCCTGGGGTGCCCAGGTCCCTCAGTTAATGGTAGGGTCCATAGCATAAAAAAGGTTGGGCTCTGGGCCTGTACCTGCTGGAGTTTAGAAGAGTGAGAGGGGATCTCATTGAAACCTGCCAAACATCGAAAGGCATAGATAGAGTGGACATGGAGAGGATGTTTGGAGTGCCTCAGACCACAACAGCATTCCTTTGGAACAGAGATGAGGAGGAATTTCTTTGGCCAGAGACTGGTGAATCTGTGGAATTTGTTGTCACAGACGGGCGGTGGAGGCCAAGTCATTGGGTATATTTACAACGAAGGGTGATAGGTTCTTGATTAGTCACGGCATCGAACGTTATGGGGAGAAGGCAGGAGAATGGGATTTTGAGGGATGATACATCAACCTTGATAGAATCAGAATCAGAATTAGATTTAATATCACCGGCATATGTTGTGAAATTTGTTAACTTTACAGCAGCAGTACAATGAAATACATGATAAATAAATATAGAGAAAAAATGAGTTACATTCAGTATATATATGTGTCTATTAAATAATTAAATTAAAATAGGTAGTGTAAAAAAACAGAAGAAAAAAAAGTAGTGGGGTAGTATTCACGGTTTCAATATCCTTTTAGAAATCAGATGGCAGGGGGGGAAGAAGCTGTTCCTGAATCACTGAGTCTGTGCATTCAGGCTTCTGTACCTCCTTCCTGATTGTAACAATGAGAAGAGGGCATGACCTGGGTGATGGGGGTCCTTAATGATGGACGCCACCTTCCTAAGGCACCATGCCTCGAAGTCTTGGATACTGCAGAGGTTACTGCCACACCACAGTAAGGACAGGAATAAAATGAGGTGGCAGATAAATGTGTGGCTGAAGAATTGGGGCAGAGGGCAGCAATTCAGATGTTTGGATCGTTGGGACCTCTTCTGGGATGGGTGTGACCTGTACCAAAGGGAAGGGTTGCACATGAATCCGAGGGGGACCAATAATCTTGTGGGCAGGTTTGCTAAAGCTGTTGGGATTGCTTTGAAGTCATGTGGCAGGGGGATGGGAACGAGGATGATAGAGCTGAGGATAAGCCAGCAGGTTTACAAGTAGATGCTGGGAGAAATATGAATGTAAGGAAGGACAAGCCAATGATCTGGTACAAATGCAGACAGTGCAAAGAGTTAAACTGTACTACCGAGGCAAAATTCAAAAGGGCAAAGAATATAGGACTGCAGGTGTTGTATTTAAATACACATAACATTTGGAATAAGGTGGATGAACTCATCGCGCAATTAGAGATTGGTTGGTATGACATTGTGGGTATCATTGAGTTGTGGGTGCAAGAAGGTCGTAGTTGGGAGCTTGATATTAAATGATATAATTTATATCAAAAAGACAGGCAGGAAGGCATAGGCGGTGGTGTGATTCTGTTGATAAGAGATGGGTTGCATCTTTGGAAAGAGGAGACATAGGATCAGAGAATGTGGAATCTTTGTGAATGAAGAAACTACAAGGGTGAAAAAAATCATGACAGGAATCATATATAGGCCTCCAAGTAGTAGCCACAATGTGGGGTTGAGTTTGCACAGGGAGCTGGAAAGGGCATGTAATAAGGGTAATGTCACAATAGTAATGAGGGGACTTCAATATGCAAGGAGACTGAGAAAATCAGGTTGGTGTCAGATCGCAAGAGAGGGAATTTGTTGAATGCCTATGAGATTGCTTTTTCGAGCAACTTGTGCTTGAGCCTACTCGGGGAAAGGCTATCTTAGATTAAAAACCATAGAAACCATAGAAAAACTACAGCACAGAAACAGGCCTTTTGGCCCTTCTTGGCTGTGCCGAACCATTTTCTGCCTAGTCCGACTGACCTGCACACGGACCATATCCCTCTGTACACCTCCCATCCATGTATCTGTCCAATTTACTCTTAAATGTTAAAAAAGAACCCGCATTTACCACCTCGTCTGGCAGCTCATTCCATACTCCCACCACTCTCTGTGTGAAGAAGCCCCCCCCTAATGTTCCCTTTAAACTTTTCCCCCCTCACCCTTAACCCATGTCCTCTGGTTTTTTTCTCCCCTTGCCTCAGTGGAAAAAGCCTGCTTGCATTCACTCTATCGATACCCATCAGAATTTTATATACCTCTATCAAATCTCCCCTCATTCTTCTACGCTGCAGGGAATAAAGTCCTAACCTATTCAACCTTTCTCTGTAACTGAGTTTCTCAAGTCCTGGCAACATCCTTGTAAACCTTCTCTGTACTCTTTCAATCTTATTAATATCCTTCCTGTAATTTGGTGACCAAAACTGAACACAATACTCCAGATTCGGCCTCACCAATGCCTCATACAACCTCATCATAACATTCCAGCTCTTATACTCAATACTTTGATTAATAAAGGCCAATGTACCAAAAGCTCTCTTTACGACCCTATCTACCTGTGACGCCACTTTTAGGGAATTTTGTAACTGTATTCCCAGATCCCTCTGTTCTACTGCACTCCTCAGTGCCTTACCATTTACCCTGTATGTTCTACCTTGGTTTGTCCTTCCAACGTGCAATACCTCACACTTGTCTGTATTAAACTCCACCTGCCATTTTTCAGCCCATTTTTCCAGCTGGTCCAAATCCCTCTGCAGGCTCTGAAAATCTTCCTCACTGTCTACTACACCTCCAGTCGTTGTATCATCAGCAAATTTGCTGATCCAAGTTACCACATTATCATCCAGATCATTGATATAGATGACAAATAACAATGGACCCAGCACTGATCCCTGTGGCACATCACTAGATTGGGTGTAGTGCAATAATCCAGATTTTATTCAGGAGCTCAAGGTAAAGGAACCCTTAGGAGACAGTGATCATCATATGATTGAATTCATACAGCACTTTGAGAGGGGGAAGCATAAGTCAGATGCATCAGTATCACAATGGAATAAATGGATAGAGGCATGAGAGAGGAGCTTGCCCAGGTGGATTAGAGGGATTACTGGTAGGGATGACGGCAGAACAGAGGTGGCTGAAGTTTCTGGGAATAGTTCACAAGGCACAGGATAGGTATGTCTCACAGAAGAATAAGTTCTCAAATGGCAGGGGTAGGCTATTGCGGCTGACAAAGGAAGTTAAAGACTGCATAAAAGCCAAGAAAAGGGGATATAATGTAGCAAAAGTGAGTGGGAAGCTGGATCATATTGAAGTTTTTAAAATCCAACAAAAGGCAACTAAAAAAGCTATAGGAAGGGAAAATATAAAATATGAGGGCAAGCTGGCCAATGATACAAAGCAGGATACTAGAAGTTTTCTCAGCATATAAAGAGTAAAAAGGAGGTGGGAGTTGATATTGGATCACTGGAAAATGATGTTGGTGAGGTAGTGATGGGGGACAAAAAAATGGCAGATGAACTTAATGGGTACTTTGGAACTTCACTGTGGAAGACACTAGCAGTGTGACAGAGGTCCATGAGTGTCAGGGCGCGGGAGTGAGTGCCATTGCAGTTGCAGAGGTGAAAGTGCTAGGCAAACTGGAAGGTCTTGACGTGGATAAGATGGACTACATCCCAGAGCCCTGGAAGAGGTTGCTGAAGAGATAATGGATGCATTGTCATGATCTTTCAAGAATCACTCAATTCTGCCATGGTTTCAGAGGACTGGAAGATTGCAAATGTCACTCCACTCTTTAAGAAGGGAGGAGGCAAAAGAAAGGAAATTACAGGCCAGTTAGCTTAACCTCAGTGGTTGGGAAAGTGTTGGAGTCCAAACTTCTAGTCCCAGAGGAAATGAGGCCAACTATGCCAGCAGAACGTAGAGCATTGAATAGTACAGCACTGGATCAGGCCCTTCGTCCCACATCACTGTGCTGAACCAATTTCATCAGTGTTCAGATGGCCAGCTGAACTAACCACTGCTGCCTACACAAATCCATATACTTCCACTTTCCTACACATTCATCTCTTAAATGTCCCCGGCGTATCTGCCTCTATCACTGCCCCAGGCAGCATGTTCCAGCGACCCGCCACTCTCTGTGTTAAATAACTTGCCCCTCACATCTCCTCTGAATTTACACCCCCGCACCCACCTTCAATGCATGCCCCCGGTATTAGTTATTCAGATACTGCCTGTCTACTTTATTTATGCCTCTCATAATCTTATAAACCTCTATCAGATCTCCCCTCAGCCTCCGCTGCTCCAGAGAAAACAACCCAAGTTTGTCCAGCCTCTCGTTACAGCCCATGCCCCGTAATCCAGTCAACATTGTGGTGAACCTCTTCTGTACGCTCTCGAAAGCCTTGACATCCGTCCTCTCGTGGGGCGACCAGCACCGTATGCAGTACTGTGGCTTTATTAGAGTTAGTGTAGTGATTAGTAACCCTGACTCTGTCATAGCTTTGAGTCTAAACCTTTTTCGTAGTTTGCTATCTTTCCCACTGTTGCGTAATCATTGTGCGGATCAAGAGCTGGTTGCATAAAGAAACATAAAGATGTTAAAAATAAAGATTGGGTCAGCCAGGCAGTGGATTCTTTCTCGTGATCTGTTTTATCTCTAGCCATCAGCCCCACTCCCCGTCCACCCACCTCCCCTCTCAGCTGGCTTTCATCTGTCACACACACACACACACACACACACACACACACACACACACACACACATACACACACACACACACACACACACACATACACACACACACACACACACACACACACACATACACACACACACACACACACACACACACACACACACACACACACACACACACACACAAAATGCTGGAGGAGCTCAGCGGTCCAGGCAACATCTGTGGAGGGGAGTAAACATCCGGAGCTTTGGGCTTAAAAACCTTTCACCAGGACTGGAAAGGAAGGTGGTCCCGACCTGATAGAGGTTTCTCAGCCCAAAACGTCGAGTGTTTATCCCTCCCTATAGATTTTGCCTGACCTGCTAAGTTCCTCCAGCATTTTGCATGCGTTGTTCTGGATTTCCAGCATCTGCAGATCTCTTGAATTCAACTACCACCTGTACCCCTTCCTCCACACCCCCCCGACCTTATTCTGGCTTCTTCCCCCTTCCTCTCCAGTCCTGACGAAGGGTTCCAGCCCGAAACACCCTCTGTTTATCCCCCTCCTCCACTGATGCTGCCTGACCTGCCAAGCTCCTCCAGCATTTTGTGTGCGGGATCATTGCGATATAGATCTGTCCCACCTGCAGACCTGCTCTGCCCTAGAACTACCTTGACGGCACTGTGAGGACCACACCAGCTGCCAGTGAGCTAGCATCCTCAAGCAATCAAAAAATAAGAATTTACACTTAAAACCATTTCTAAATACAAAAATAAACAGTTAAAACATATTTATAACAACTTAATTAACTGGAACAAGAAAATGCCTTGTCCTTACCACAGACTTTTCTCCAAGGGGAAATCAATAGAACTGTTGGACACTTCGATGTTTCCTCAGACAGAGCTGCTGTTACTGACACAACTTCCAGCGGGCTGCTTCATTTAGTCTAACAAGGAAGTTAATATCAATAGTTTCATGACACCTCTAACCACATGACTTGTTCATTTACGGCATCTCTCCTTACAAAGCAAAATATAACTGAACGTCTTTCCACAGATATGCACTGGAGGTGCCTTGCTCAGTCAGTCGCCGTCGGTACGCTGTCCCTGTGACCACGAGGGTTTCCTCTGGGAGCTCCAGTTTCCTCCCACAGTCCAAAGACGTACCAGTTGGCAGGATGTGGCCGTGCTACGTAGGCACTGGAAGCGTGGTGATACCACTAACGCAAATGACACATTCTATAGAAACCATAGAAACTACAGCACAGAAACAGACCTTTTGGCCCTTCTTGGCTGTGCCGAACCATTTTCTGCCTAGTCCCACTGACCTGCACACGGACCATATCCCTCCATACACCTCCTATCCATGTATCTGTCCAACTTATTCTTAAATGTTAAAAAAGAACCCGCATTTACCACCTCTTCTGGCAGCTCATTCCATACTCCCACCACTCTCTGTGTGAGGAAGCCCCCCCGCTAATGTTCCCTTTAAACTTTTCCCCCCTCACCCTAAACCCATGTCCTCTGGTTTTTTTCTCCCCTTGCCTCAGTGGAAAAAGCCTGCTTGCATTCACTCTATCTATACCCATCATAATTTTATATACCTCTATCAAATCTCCCCCATTCTTCTACGCTGCAGGGAATAAAGTCCTAACCTAGTCAACCTTTCTCTGTAACTGAGTTTCTCAAGTCCTGGCAACATCCTTGTAAACCTTCTCTGCACTCTTTCAATCTTATTTATATCCTTCCTGTAATTTGGTGACCAAAACTGAACACAATACTCCAGATTCGGCCTCACCAATGCCTTATACAACCTCATCATAACATTCCAGCTCTTATACTCAATACTTTGATTAATAAAGGCCAATGTAACAAAAGCTCTCTTTACGACCCTATCCACTGTGTGTTTTGAATTTTCAATGTGCAGTACATGTGACAATTAAAGCTAATCTAATATTTTTATTGATTTATTTAGAGATACAGCATGGTAACATGCCCTTCCGGCCCAACAAGCCCACGCCACTCAAATACACCAATTAACCTATTAGCCTGTACATCTTTGGGATGTGGGAGGAGACCGAGCGCCCACAGGAAGCCCGCATGGTCACAGAGAGAACGTACAAACTCCTTACAGACAGGGGCAGGCACTGAGCCCACACCGGCACGGTAAAGCATTGTGCTAAACACTGTGCTACCATGCCACCTCAATCTACGCCAAAGGATCAAGCCACTCACCCCATCCGTGTCTGTACCAACCGTGATGTCAATCCAAACTAATCCAATCCGTGGCTATCTGAGCACCCACCCCCAAGTGTCACAAGTCATAACCACTTCCGCCACTTCCTTCTGCAATGTGCTCCAGCACTCTATAACACTCCAAAGCTCAAAGTAAGTTTATTACAAAAGTACGTACGTCTTACCACATACTACCCTGAGATTCATTTTCTTGCAGGCATTCATACTAGTAAAAAGAAGTACAATAGGATCAATGGAAAAACTACACACAAAGACTGACAAACAGCCTATGTGCAAAAGAAGGCAAACTATGCAAATTAATTAATTAGATAAATAAATAGATAGATAGGTAAATAAATCGATAAACAAATAGATAACTACACAGATAGATAAATAAATAGACAGGCTGATAGATGGATAGCAGACAAAACAGATAGACAGGCAGCCAGACAGGCAGACAGATAGATAGACAGGCAGGCAGACAGACAGGCAGATAGATAGACAGGCAGGCAGACAGACAGGCAGATAGATAGACAGGCAGGCAGACAGGCAGACAGACAGATAGACAGACAGACAGGCAGGCAGATAGATAGACAGGCAGGCAGACAGACAGACAGACAGACAGACAGACAGACAGACAGATAGATAGATAGATAGATAGATAGATAGATAGATAGATAGATAGAATCATAGAAAACCTACAGCACAATACAGGCCCATTGGCCCACAAAGGTGTGTCGAACATGTCCTTACCTTAGAAATTACCTAGGGTTACCCATAGCTCTCTTTTTTTTTTCTAAGCTCCATATACCTATCCAGGAGTCTCTTAAAAGACCCTATCATATCCACCTCCATCACCATCACCAGCAGCCCATTCCACGCACTCACTACTCTCTGCGTAAAAAATTTACCCCTGACATCTCCTCTGTACCTTCTTCCAAGCACCTTAAAACTGTGTCCTCTCATGCTAGCCATTTCAGCCCTGGGAAATGGAAATAGATAGATAGATAGATAGATAGACAGATAGATAGTTAGAGAGATAGATAGATAGATATAGATAAACAGATAGAAAAATGAATGGTACTGAAGATATGAGCTGTAGAGTTCTTGAAAGTGAATCCATAAGTTGTGGAATCAGTTCAGAGTTAGGGTAATTGCAGTTATCCAGACTGATTCAGGAGCCTGGTGGTTGACAGGTAATAACTGATCCTGACCCTGGTGGTGAGAGATCTAAGGCTCCTGTACCTCCTTCCCAAAGGCAGCAGCAAGAAGAGAGCATAAAACATGGCCTGCACATCTCCTTGGGTTTTTCCCCTTCTTACCTCAAAGCTGTGCCCTCAGCATTTCACATTTCCACCCCAGGGAAAAGACTCTGACTGCTTATCTCATCTAATCTGACCAGCATACTCTCAAAGAACTCTGTGCATGTACGGCTTCCAAGTGCCAAATGTGGATTTACCCGATAACAGGGGCTCCAATTCACTTGCCCTGGCTCCTCGCTAATAATATTGTAATTACTGTTTCCTGAGTGTCTTTCTTTTCTCCGAGGTCTAGATTCATGCTTAACCATAAATGGTCACTGTTCCCAAAATGTTCTCCGAATGGAACTCCGATCATTGAACCAGGCTCATTTCCCAACACAAAATCTAGTGTGGCCCGTCACTGGTTGAACGATTGAGGGCCGCTGGTTGGAGTTGCTGCCCTTGGAGGGGTTGCCAGGTCCAAATGCTTCAGAGGCGTTATCAAAATCTTAAGATTTATGGACTGGACTGTAGCTCATATTGGCCTCTTTCAGTTCCGTGTTCTCTTTTTGTGTTCTCGCCTGTTCTTTCTTGTTGTCGATTGGCAAGCTGTGGGTTTGGAGTCTGATGTTCTTCTTGTTTCTCCATATGAGTAATTTTTATGAGAGGGAGGGGTTGGGGTTTGTGAGTTATTGTTTCTTTTTCTTCACATGGGGAGGGATTACAACCAGCGGGTGAAGGGAGGATTGCTGTCTTTCTTTCAACTACTTCCACGATTTTCTGTATTTTATGGCTATTTGGAGAAGACAATCCTCAGAGTTGTATTCCACACACATACTTTGATAATAAAATGAAAATTTGAACCTTCGATGCAACTAACAAATTCTGACCTCTCTAAACTCTGGTATTAACAAATGCACCAGACAGTATTGGGAGATATTAATGTGGGCACGTGGCCAAGGTGTTAAGGCATTGGACTAGCGACTTGAAGGTTGTGAGTTCGAGCCCCAGCCAAGGCAGCGCGTTGTGTCCTTGAACAAGGCACTTAACCATACATTGCTCTGCAAGGACACTGGTGCCAAGCTGTATCGGCCCTTGCCCTTCCCTTGGACAACATCGGTGTCGTGGGAGAGGGGAGACATGCAGCATGGGCAACTGCCGGTCTTCCATATAACCTTGCCCAGGCCTGTGCCCTGGAGAGTGAAGACTTTCCAGGCGCAGATCCATGGTCTCGCAGACTAACGATGCCTTTAATGATGTCACCCAGTACAACTAGTTTGCTGCTTTCACAGTTTGCCGTAATCTGCCAACATATCTGTGCCTCCGTCTCCTGTGAAGCTAAAGACGTGCAGACCTGGGCGTCTTCTTCCAGTCGTCAGCAAAAACACTTTAATTTCTTCTCTTTTAAAGTCTCTTTTTCCCTTTCCACGGTGGCTGGGCTCCTGTCGGAGTCCATGACCTACCGCTGCACTCAAACTATGTTCTTCACGGGCAGTGGGTTCTTGCACTGGGAACTCGCAGAGCGACCTGGCACTTTCGATACCTGCAGCTGCGGCCGGAAGACGTGCGCCTCTAGGGTGTGGCTCTGTGGCCAACCCGATCCCTCGCTGGCGTCACCGACTGAAGCGTTGCAGGAGGTCTGAACATTGAGACGGTGGGCAGTGTGCGCAGCTGTCGGAAAGGCCCCTGCACTCGAGCCATCACTTTCTCTCTCTCATTCTCTATCTCTTGATGGTGAGCGAGAATCAGCTGGCCCGTGAGTCAGGAGGACTTCGAATAAGCGGTGTTGCTCTCCCTTTTGTCTGCAGAAGGAGCGATATCTCTCTCACCCTCAGTTCTAAATGTATGGGAGTTTTGGTAATTTCCACTATTTGGTTTTGCAATTACTCTTTTTTTAAATGTAACAGTACATCTCATATTATTTGTATTATTGCTATGTTTTGTTTCTATATTTTGAAATTAATAAAAAGATTGAAAAAGAAAAGATATCTCTCTCTCCCTCACTATGAGAGCCTGTCTGAGACGTGGAAGTGTTGGGATTGATTCTAGATCACGGTGTCTGGGGGCTTTGCTATCGTTTGTATTGTGGGTGGTGAGGGGTTGATACAACCCTCACAACACGCTGGAGGAACTCAGCAGGTCAGGCAGCATCTGTGGAAAGGCTCACTCAACATTTCGGGCCGGAACCCTTCATCAGGACTGAAGAGGGAAGGGGCAGAGGCCCTATAAAGAAGGTGGGGGAGGGTGGGAAGGAGAAGGCTGGTAGGTACAGTTGAAAAACCAGTAATTTGAAAGACAAAGGGGTAGGGGAGAGGAAGCAGGGAGGGGACAGGCAGGAAAACAATGGGTAGTAGAAGGAGGCGGAACCATGAGGGAGGTGATAGGCAGCTGGGGGAGGGGGCAGAGTGAAATAGGGATAGAGGAAGGGAGGGGGAGGGAATTACCGGAAGTTGGAGAATTCTATGTTCATACCAAGGGGCTGGAGACTACCTAGACGGTATATGAGGTGTTGCTCCTCCCTCCTGAGTTTAGCCTCATCATGGCAGTAGAGGAGGCCATGTATGGACATATCTGAATGGGAATGGGAAACAGAGTTGAAGTGGGTGGCTACTGGGAGATCCTGTCTGTTGTGGCAGAGGGAGCGGAGGTGCTCGACGAAGCGGTCCCCCAGTCTATGTCGGGTTTCACTGATGTAGAGGAGGCCGCACCGGGAGCACCGGATGCAATAGATGACCACAACAGACTCACAACTGAAGTGTTGCCTCACCTGGAAGGACTGTTTGGGACCTTGAATGGTGGCAAGATCGGAGGTGTAGGGACAGGTGTAGCACTTACGCTTACAGGGATAAGTGGCGGGTGGGAGATCTGAGGGGAGGGACATGTGGATCAGGGAGTCGCAGAGGGACCGATCCCTGTGGAAAGTGGAGAGGGGTGGAGGGGGAAAGGTGTGCTTAGTGGTGGGGTCTTGTTGAAGGTGGTAGAAGTTGCGGAGGATAATGTGCTGGATCCGGAGGCTGGTGGGGTGGTATGTGAGGACTAAGGGAACTCTGTCCCTGTTGTGGTGGTGGGAGGATGGGGTGAGGGCCAAAGTGCGGGAAGTGGAGGAGATGCGGGTGGGGACATCATTATGAGGGGTTGATGCTTGTGACCTAGGGGATGGAGGTGCTTTGGGGTTCTAACATTTTCCATCATTCATTCTTTGGGGGCTTTCTCCTGTTTCGTGGATGTCTGTGAAGCTCAGGTTCTTTACTGTATACATTCTCTGATATTAAATTAAACAATTGAACTCTTGTACTATCCGACGTATCTCCAGGATTTTCCCTCTAACTGCAGCCATGACATTCTGCCTGATTAGTGGTTGAACTCCCCCACCTCTTTTACGCCCCTCACTATCTCATCTGAAATAGATAGATAGATCCTTTAATAGGTTTCAATAGGTACATTTAATGTCAGGGAAATGTATACAATATGGATGGCATCCATTAGTCTCGCAAGACCGTGGATCTGCGCCTGGAAAGTCTTGCTTCAGTCTCTCCAGGGCACAGGCCTGGGCAAGGTTGTATGGAAGACCGGCAGTTGCCCATGCAGCAAGTCTCCCCTCTCCATGACACCGGTGTTGCCCAAGGGAAGGGCATTAGGACCCATACAGCTTGGCACCGGTGTCGTCACAGGAGTTGCCGGAACGAGGTTGAAGCCAACGTCGGACTGCCTTAGGGACTCCAGCTCCGGATTTATCCTCAGGATTTACTCCCAAAGCCTTTCCCATGAGTGGGTATGGCCGCAAGGCAGCCGAGGTTTGAAATCAGAGTCTTCCCTCTCTCAGATGGACTGCCTTCCCAGGCTGACGAGATCCATCTACCCGAAGCACTGGTTTTGAGGCCCCAGGACCCACCTTCACCCCTTCTCCTGTCAGGAGAAACAGTTCCGCCGGACTTAGAGGCTAAGCCACACGAGAAGGCCGGGAGTTGGACTTGGTTGTCAGAGGCTATTTGAGGCATGTGCTGTAAGGAGCACTTTTAGGTAGTAGGAGATTGTCCCCATTACCACTCCTCGGCTTGACAACCTTGAAACCGTATACCTTAGAATAGTACTGCACAGTACAGGCCCTTCAGCCCACAATGTTGTGCCGACCCTCAAACCCTGCCTCCCATAAAAGCCCCCACCTTAAATTCCTCCATATACCTGTCTAGTAGTCCCTTAAATTTCACTAGTGTACCTGCATCCACCACTGACTCAGGCAGTGCATTCCACGCACCAACCATTCCCTGAGTAAAAAACCTTCCTCTAATATCCCCCTTGAATTTCCCACCCCTTACCTTAAAGCCATGTCCTCTTGTATTGAGCAGTGGTGCCCTGGGGGAGAGGTGCTGGCTATCCACTCTATCTATTCCTCTTATTATCTTGTACACCTCTATCATGTCTCCTCTCATCTTCCTTCTCTCCAAAGAGTAAAGCCCTAGCTCCCTTAATCTCTGATCATAATGCATACTCTCTAAACCAGGCAGCATCCTGGTAAATCTCCTCTGTACCCTTTCCAATGCTTCCACATCCTTCCTATAGTGAGGTGACCAGAAATGGACACAGTACTCCAAGTGTGACCTAACCAGAGTTTTATAGAGCTGCATCATTACATCGCGACTCTTAAACACTATTCCTCGACTTATGAAAGCTAACACACCATAAGCTTTCTTTACTATCCTATCCATCTGTGAGGCAACTTTCATGGATCTGTGGACATGTACCCCCAGATCCCTTTGCTCCTCCACACTACCAAGTATCCTGCCATTTACTTTGTACTCTGCCTTGGAGTTTGTCCTTCCAAAGTGTACCACCTCACACTTCTCTGGGTTGAACTTCATCTGCCACTTCTCAGCCCACTTCTGCATCCTATCAATGTCTCTCTGCAATCTTTGACAATCCTCTACACTATCTACAACACCACCAACCTTTGTGTCATCTGCAAACTTGCCAACCCACCCTTCTACCCCCACATCCAGGTCGTTAATAAAAATCATGAAAAGTAGAGGTCCCAGAACAGATCCTTGTGGGACACCACTAGTCACAATCCTCCAACCTGAATGTACTCCCTCCACCACGACCCTCTTCCTTCTGCAGGCAAGCCAATTCTGAATCCACCTGGCCAAACTTCCCTGGATCCCATGCCTTCTGACTTTCTGAATAAGCCTACCGCGTGGAACCTTGTCAAATGCCTTACTAAAATCCATATAGATCACATCCACTGCACTACCCTCATCTACATGCCTGGTCACCTCCTCAAAGAACTCTATCAGGCTTGTTAGACACGATCTGCCCTTCACAAAGCCATGCTGACTGTCCCTGATCAGACCATGATTCTCTAACTGCCCAGAGATCCTATCTCTAAGAATCTTTTCCAACAACTTTCCCACCACAGACGTAAGGCTCACTGGTCTATAATTACCCGGACTATCCCTACTACCTTTTTTGAACAAGGGGACAACATTCCCCTCCCTACAAACCTCCGGTACCATTCCCGTGGACAACGAGGACATAAAGATCCTAGCCAGAGGCTCAGCAATCTCTTCCCTCGCCTCGTGGAGCAGCCTGGGGAATATTCTGTCAGGACCCAGGGACTTATCTGTCCTAATGTATTTTAACAACTCCAACACCTCCTCTCCCTTAATATCAACATGTTCCAGAACATCAACCTCACTCATATTGTCCTCACCATCATCAAGTTCCCTCTCATTGGTGAATTCCAAAGAGAAGTATTCATTGAGGACCTCACTCACTTCCACAGCCTCCAGGCACATCTTCCCACCTTTATCTCTAATCAGTCCTACCTTCACTCCTGTCATCCTTTTTTTCTTCACATAATTGAAGAATGCTTTGGGGTTTTCCTTTACCCCACTTGCCAAGGCCTTCTCATGCCCCCTTCTTGCTCTTCTCAGCCCCTTCTTAAGCTCCTTTCTTGCTTCCCTATATTCCTCAATAGACCCATCTGATCCTTGCTTCCTAAACCTCATGTATGCTGCCTTCTTCCACCTGACTTGTCACCCATGGTTCCTTCACCGTACCATTCTTTATCTTCCTCACTGGGACAAATTTATCCCTAACATCCTGCAAGAGATCTCTAAACATTGACCACGTGTCCATAGTACATTTCCCTGCAAAAACATCATCCCAATTCATACCCGCAAGCTCTAGCCTTATAGTTTCATAATTTGCCGTTCCCCAATTAAAAATTTTCCTGTCCTCTCTGATTCTGTCCTTTTCCATGATAATGCTAAAGGCCAGGGAGCAGTGGTCACTGTCCCCCAGATGCTCACCCACTGAGAGATCTGTGACCTGACCCGGTTCATTACCTAGTACTAGATCTAGTATGGCATTCCCCCAGTCGGCCTGTCCACATACTGTGACAGGAATCCCTCCTGGACACACTTAACAAACTCTGCCCCATCTAAACCCTTGGAACTAATCAGGTGCCAATCAATATTAGGGAAGTTAAAGTCACCCATGATAACAATCCTGTTATTTTTGCACCTTTCCAAAATCTGCCTCCCAATCTGCTCCTCTGTATCTCTGCTGCTACCAGGGGGCCTATAGAATACCTCCAGTAGAGTAACTGCTCTCTTCCTGTTCCTGACTTCCACCCATACTGACTCAAAAGGGGATCCTGCTACATTACCCACCCTTTCTGTAGCTGTAATAGTATCCCTGACCAGTAATGCCACCCCTCCTCCCCTTTTTCCGCCCTCTTTATCCCTTTTAAAGCACTGAAATCCAGGAATATTGTGAATCCATTCCTGCCCTGGTGCCAGCCAAGTCTCTGTAATGGCCACTACATCATAATTCCATGTATGTATCCAAGCTGTCAGTTCATCACCTTTGTTCCTGATGCTTCTTGCATTGAGGTACACACACTTCAGCCCTTCTACCTTACTGTCTCTACACCGTTTATACAATACACATCCCAAAATTCTTTTTCTTCAGAAACATCCCAAAAACAGAGGAGTGCCCCAAGGAATGAATCACAGTTAAAACACTAGAACCACAAAGCACTCCCCCCACAGCTCCCCCCCACACACGTAAGCAGCAGCAAAGCCACGACCCCCCCCCCTCAAACCCCACCAGCAAAAAGGCATCAGCATCCTCCACAGAGCACTCATCTGTGCAGCAAGCATCAATAAAGACACAGGCTTGCAGTATCCCAAAGACTGCTCGTTCACCCGATAATTTGACATACCAAAGAGAATTACTGATCCCAAAGGAAATGACAGTGTCACAATAGCACTACAAGTGCAAAAATCCTGGAACGCTGAGCTGCCAGTCCTGCTCTTCTCGCATCCTCTGTAATGGCTAAAACATCATGCTTCTATTTATTACACGGCGCAGTAGCAACCCTCCAGACCAACGAACCCGTGCCGAATCACATCCACGTGACCAATTTCTTTACTTATTGAGATACAACACAGACTAGGCTCTTCCAGCCCTTCAAGCACACTGCCCAGCAATCCCCCGATTTAACCCAAGCCCAATCCCCTGATAAATTACAATGACCAATTAGTTTACTAACCCCTTTGTCTTGAGAAACCGGATCCGGCACCCGAAGGAAACCAGCGCAGGCAAAGGGGGAACGTACAATCTCCTTACTGGCAGCGGCAGGAATTGAACCTGCGTCACTGGCACGGTAACAACGTACACTACGATTTACCCAAAGTTCATCTGCCTTACTTGCAGGACGCTTCATATTAAAATGCTCTTCATCCTGTCGGCCCTAACAAGTTCATAAACTTGTCACTGCCTGTTGTTCCTTTCAGACTACTAACTCAGCCTTCCTGTTAATCCCTTTACATGCCAGCCTATTCCTCAGGTTTGCTCACCACACCCACCCCCACTGCGCTAGTTTAAACTCCCTGCAAGGACAGTGCTGCTCCTTCACTTTAGCTGCAAACTGAACGTCTTTCCATTGATCTCGCCTGCCCTGGAAGAGCGCCCAGTGACTCACATAAAGAGATAAACAGGAGCACTTCGTTTGTCAGAAACAAGAGGAGATCCGCAGGTGGGGCAGATTTAGTTATCAAGCCACCGGAGCATACAGAGAAATGCGTTGTTTTGCGTCAGTGACCAACGCAGTCCAAGGACGTGCTGGATGCCAACTCACAAGAGTCACCATGCTTCCTGCACTAACATAGCATGCCCACAACTCACTTACCCCAGCTGTGCATCTTTGGACTGTGGGAGGAAGTCGGAGCCCCCGGAGGAAATTCACACGGTCACGGGGAGAACGTACAAACTCCATACGGTTAGTAGCAGGAATTCAACCCCGATTGGTGATCGCTGGTGCGGTAGGAAAATTACAATTGTGCTAACTACTACGCTGCTGTACCACAGCTGAAGTCCTTCTCGCCTGCTTGAGCTCCTCACCTGTGGATTGGCCTGTATCGCTATATCTATACTCTATTCTTGGTTGGTGCAACTGTAATGAAACCCAATTTCCTTGGAATCAATACAGTATGTCTATCCATCTATCTATCTATCTATCTATCTATTGCCTTCTTGCTTCTTCCTCGTGTCACAGGAAGTAATCATGAAGTTACAGCCCTAGAGGTCAACCTACTGCCTAACTCTTCACAGGACTTCACCTCTCTTCCCGCCTCCATTCACACACCTCAGTAGCCTGGCACAGGATGCGTTCTTCGAACTGAGGGTTTCGCAGATCCTTGACTTGCCTCATTGCTGTTTCATGACTCTTCAGTGTTTATTGACTTTGGACAGAGGACAGGAGTAGATGTGTTATCGTTGTATCAGCATTTTAAGTTACACCCCTCACTGTGACCACTGGGACCACATGGCCTCATCTAGCTTGATTTCCAATCCAAGCCAAATATCTTTCTGGAATGCAGAGTTGGACAACTTCACTCATGTCCATATGAAAGAGAGAAAGCTGAGCATAGCTGTCTCTCTCCTGTTTGAGATGGCATTGGGTTTGCTGACCTCGAAGTTCTAAACTCAAACAAAGACCCTAAGTCCCATTGAATATATAGCACTGCGCAAAAGTCTTAGGCACACACACACACACACTGTGTGTCTGTGTGTGTGTATATATATATATATATATATATATATGTAGATAGATAAATAGATAGCCAAGGTCCTTAAGACTTTTGCACAGTGGGAGGGAGGGAACGTCGACTCGGACCATGAGAGGCCTGCACTGGGCATTTTCATGCGTTACAAGACAAGGCGCAGGTTGGAAATCTGTGTGGGGCGCCACTCCTCACACAGACTAGAGCAATGTGTGATTAATTGCCTTGCTCAAGAGCACAAACACGCTGCCACAGCTGAGCTCGAACTAGCGACCTTGAGGCACTGCGGTACTGTAGTAATTTTACGTATTCTATTGTAATGCTGCGCAAAAAGAAACAAGATTCATGACATATGTGAGTGATGATAAACCTGATTCTGATTTGGGTCTCTATTGTGGACTGAGAGTGGGAAGGGGGCAGGGAGAGGGGAATCATGGCTGGGAAAAGGGGAAGGGAGAGGGGAGGGAGCGGGAAGCACCAGGGAGACATTCTGTAATGATCAATAAACCAATGATTTGGATTCAAATGACCTTGCCTGGTGTCTCAGGGTTAGGTGTGTCTGCAGCCACGTCAGCCCCCTCCCCTGCCCTGGCACTTCTTCTCTCCCACCTGCCTGACACCTCTCCTGCAGTGTTCCACTTCGCTATTCCCAACATCCTCCGCTCCCACCAGATTTACAGTCTTGCTCTCCACTCAATGTTGACAAATATAGAGCTGTGCAAAAGTCTTAGACACTCTAGCTATAAATAGCTAAAGTCCTAGGCTAGATATAAGTCAAGGCTTTTTGCACAGTTCTGTAGCTGCAGGTACCTTCACTAAACGGAAGTTAGGAAGTTATACTGTAACTAACCAAACTTCAAAGACAAGTTTACTTCCCAACATCCACTAACCGGGTGGTGGGTTCCCTCTCTCTACCAAGGAGAATTTACTTCCAGCTAACAAAGTAGCCTAAAACACAGTTCATTTATTTTCTGTGATACACATTTAAAGCTCACAGAGGATTTCCATCTTACAAAAGGCTTCCAAATTACAAACCATTTCTTAAACACAAAGTATTTCCAAAACACAGGTACAATTCCTATACGCTAAAAAGACATACCCCTGAGCCGCCGACAAACCAGTTGCCCATTGCAGAAATCAAAGGCAGAGGAATGGATTCTAGTTCACCCAGTGTTATCTGAAATGCTTCTTTATGTTCCTTAGCCATTCCTAATTAGCCTGAACTGCTGTATAACTTTATACTGTCTCTCTACCACTTGGGTTCAAGGTTCATTTATTGTCAAAGTATGTATGCAGTATACAACTCTGAGATTTATCTTCTCTAGACAGCCACAAAACAAAGAAAACCATGGAAGACGTTCAAAGAAAAATATCAACCCCCCCCCACCCCCACACACACTACCAAATCGTGCAAATGACAACAAGAAAGTCAACACCCCCTGGAATGTTCTCAGAGACAATAAAGTGCCAGATCGCTCAGTCAGCCCAACAGGACACCTTCAAGCTGCAAATTGCAGGCTCCAACATTAACAGAAGCACATTTATAGGGAAAACAAGATGGAAAAGAAGTGAAGGAAACAGTTTTGTGGACTACCTGGAAGATGCTGCCCAAGGTTGTGTTGTTTGTTGGCACCATCTTCACACGTGATATTCTTTTAGATACCTTTTAGCATTAATGGTCTAAAAGCTTTTGGAGAGAGATCCCAGGTACCCCCAATTAATGCTGTGAAGCTGACTCCATGAGTACACAAACTTCCAACCATTAATAGATCACTGTGTTTTGCTTCACTTGTGGCCTCTCTCCTCTCTTCTATAAATTAGGCCATGCCAAGTTTAGTCATGTGCAACCACATTGATGCATTAACAGGGCAGAATGTGGAATCACAGGTATTTGAGCAAGAGGTATTGCCAACTGGTGATTTATCACAGAGCTTGGGTGACCTTGCTATTTGTTTTCTCAAGGATTCTTTTAATATGGACGGCTTTCTCTTCTGCGCTCAACGTTGTTAAATTGGTTTAATAATGTCACGTGACAAACTTCATTTTGCATCCCATCCATACAGATCATTTCATCATATCAGTATAAGCTCCAAGTTGATTGGTGAAGCCAATATGAGGGGGGCGGAGAACAAGCTGAGATACTGGAAAGTGATAGGTGGAAAAGGTAAGGAGCTGAAGAAGGAGGAAACTGATTGGAGAAGAGATTGGACCATGGGAGAAAAGGAGGTTATAAGCAGGGGAGGAGAAAATAATGTAGAATTTAGTGTTATATTTGCAGAGGAAATGAAGTGCAAGAATATAATAAGGTGCAAGATCATGATGAGTTGGATTGCGCCAAGAATCTATCTTATCATACAAGAGGTCAATTCTATAGTCTTATGAGAGCCGGATGGAAGCTTGAGCCTGGTGCTAAATGCTTTCAGTCTTTTGTATCTTCTGCCTGATAGGAGGAGAGAGATGAGGGAATGATTAGGATGGGAAGAATCTTTGATTATGCTGACTGCTTTACCAAAGAACTGAGAAGTACTTGACCTAACTTCTACATTCCTCTTAGTTCTCCCATTTGCTGAGCTACTGTTCTGGTCCCTCCCACGGAGCACAAATGAAATTCCCTGCGAGAACATTGTGCCCCTCAGTTTAGGTGCCAGCTGCCCTCGACAAAAGCCCAATGATGCATAAAGGTTCTACAGATATTTGATAATGTGCCATGGCATAAAACTGTCAAGGGAATGTGATACAAATGGTAGTCCATCATCAGACAGTAATTCTGCCAATATTCCATGTGTGTCAAAAATCCATCTCAAATTTTCCATGGTATGTTGTTCCATTGTTGTACATATGTGGTGGAGGGAGTACATTCAGATTGGAGGATTGTGACTAGTGGTGTCCCACAAGGATCTGTTCTGGGACCTCGATTTTTCGTGATTTTTATTAACAACCTGGATGTGGGGGTAGAAGGGTGGGCTGGCAAGTTTGCAGATGACACAAAGGTTGGTGGTGTTGTAGATAGTGTAGGGGACTGTCAAAGATTGCAGAGAGACATTGATAGGATGCAGAAGTGGGCTGAGAAGTGGCAGATGGAGTTCAACCCGGAGAAGTGTGAGGTGGTACACTTTGGAAGGACAAACTCCAAGGCAGAGTACAAAGTAAATGGCAGGATACTTGGTAGTGTGGAAGAGCAGAGGAATCTGGGGGTACGTGTCCACAGATCCCTGAAAGTTGCCTCACAGGTGGATAGGGTATTTAAGGAAGCTTATGGGGTGTTAGCTTTCATAAGTCGAGGGATAGAGTTTAAGAGTCACGATGTAATGTTGCAGCTCTATAAAACTCTGGTGAGGCCACACTTGGAGTAATGTGTCCAGTTCTGGTCACCTCACTATAGGAAGGATGTGGAAGCATTGGAAAGGGTACAGAGGAGATTTACCAGGATGCTGCCTGGTTTAGAGAGTATGCATTATGATCAGAGATTAAGGGAGCTAGGGCTTTACTCTTTGGAGAGAAGGAGGATGAAAGGAGACATGATAGAGGTATACAAGATATTAATAGGAATAGATAGAGTGGATAGCCAGCACCTCTTCCCCAGGGCACCACTGCTCAATACAAGAGGACATGGCTTTGAGGTGAGGGGTGGGAAGTTCAAGGGGGATATTAGAGGAAGGTTTTTTACTCAGGGAATGGTTGGTGCGTGGAATGCACTGCCTGAGTCAGTGGTGGAGGCAGATACACTAGTGAAATTTAAGAGACTACTAGACAGGTATATGGAGGAATTTAAGGTGGGGGGTTATATTGGAGGCAGGGTTTGAGGGTCGGCACAACATTGTGGGCTGAAGGGGCTGTAATGTGCTGTACTATTCTATGTTCTATAAACCCACCCATCTGACCCCTCTCTCTTTGAATGCATGTCTATGAGCAAAAGGAAGGATTGCTTCCCATTCAACAAAACGGACTCTTGAAAAATGCCAAGTCGAGTAGTTCTCTCCGGCATAGCGGCTCTATAATTGCGCTTCTCTTTCAAATCTCAGTTCCAAGACTGTAAGAGTTACGACCAACGTCCTTTTAAAATATAAACTTTTGAAAGAAAGAAAGAGAGGAAGATTAGCTTTATTTGTCACATGTACATCGAAACATCGGAAAATATAGTGAACTACATCATGTGCGTCAACGACCAACAGACCCCAAAAACGTACTGGAGGCAGCTCACAGGTGCTGCCACGTGTCTAGGGAAGGGAGAAGGGAAGCACCAGAGAGACATTCTGTAATTATCACTAAACCAATTGTCTAGAATCAAGTAACCTTGCCTAGTGCCTCAGGGCTGGGCGTGTCTGCACCCGTGCCAGCCTTCCACTGCCCCGGCACTCCTTCTCTGCCACCTGTCCCACTCTCCTCCCACGGCACTCCACCCTCACATTCCCCAACATCCTTTCCCTCCCACCAGATTTATAAACTCGCCCTCCGCTCCACGTTGAGAAATACAGTACTGAGCAAAAGTCTTCGGCACCCCAGCTATGTATAAACGTATAAATGTTATTTTTTTCTTGCTGGCAGTTTGATGTTTATCTTTAGAAGCTTTTTGTATGACGCATGGCTCTGAGGTTGTACACCTAATGGAGTTTTCCCCCCCCCACTTTTCTGCTTAGTAGCGTTTTTTATATTATCACCAAATTTTTTCAATCCTTAAAATAATGTTTTTTTCCCTTGAGACATTGTAAGTGTTGCTTACTTTGGTGTACTCGTGTTATTTTTGAGTAATATAATAATAATAAAAAGATTTGAAAAGATAAAGATAAATGTGCCCAAGACTTTTTGCACATTACTGTACAAAACTATATTCTGAATTCTGTGTTTTTTTAACATTTTGATTTAATCTGTATGCAAGACAATTTTTTCACTGTGCCTCGGTACCTGTGATAAAAATAATTCAACGCCATAACTAATTATTTATGGCAGGATCTGTCCGGATGACACACAAAACAAAAGCTCTTTACTGCATCTTAGTGCTCAACTACAACAATCCAAATATTGTCAGTTATTTCTGAAGTTGCCGTAAACAGAAGTTCTCCACTATGCTGATAAACTTCATTTAGACCCATCGTCCAAAAATTTCTCAAAATTCATCTAATGCACACGTGCCTGTCTGTGGCCTTCATATTGACAAGCGAACTGCACTTGACCAGCATGTCAAGTACAATCTCTTTCTTAATAGTGATTGGAATCAGTGAGGAACAGTTCGAGGTCACAGGAATTTTCAACAAGTGTGTTTACTCTTTGGTCTGTTCTAAGAACACCATTCTTAGATTAGAGGACTGGAGTGGGACCAAATTATGTTCATTCCCATGGAATCACGTCTGAAGGAGATTGTGTATGTTCACAACATCGATTATTACCGGATATATTAATACTCTGCCAAATATGCATAACACAGAAGAATGCTTGTGGGAAAATTGATGGAACTGATGACCAGACGAATTTTCTTTGAATATGATTTTTGGGGTATATTTAATATTTATTCTGTGTGATATGCCCCAACACAGCAGCTGCAAGTCTCAGGAATACCGTCGCACTCAGATGTAGAAGGATTCTTCATTGCTGTTTCCATTACAATTTTGTTTTACCAGTCAGCTGAGCTGAACCCCTGAACCTGGAGGACCGGTGGACCACTCTGAGTCTGGCTTCTACCCTTTGACCTTTTTGGCATGGGTGACCCCACCAAGAGCCAAAGCATAAAGCCCTGACTCCAGCCAACGTAGCTCTCTGGGTCACTGAGGCACACAAGCCTCCAAACCCTACAACAAAGTTGTGGTTTGTCTGCCAGAGAAAGCAGGATCTCCCAGTGGCCACACATTTTAATTCCACATCCCATTCCCATTCTGACATGTCTATCCACGGCCTCCTCTACTGTAAAGATGAAGCCACACTCAGGTTGGAGGAACAACGCCTTATATTCCGTCTGGGTAGCCTCCAACCTGATGGCATGAACATTGACTTCTCAAACTTCCGTTAATGCCCCACCTCCCCCTCATACCCCATCCATTACATATTTTTATACACACATTCTTTCTCTCACTCTCCTTTTTCTCCCTCTGTCCCTCTAACTATACCCCTTGCCCATCCTCTGGGTTCCACCCCCCTTGTCTTTCTCCCCGGACCTCCTGTCCCATGACCCTCTCGTATCCCTTTTGCCAATCACCTGTCCAGCTCTTGGCTCCATCCCTCCCCCTCCTGTCTTCTCCTATCATTTTGGATCTCCCCCTCCCCCTCCCAGTTTCAAATCTCTTACTCACTCTTCCTTCAGTTAGTCCTGACGAAGGGTCTCGGCCCGAAACGTCGACTGTACCTCTTCCTAGAGATGCTGCCTGGCCTGCTGTGTTCACCAGCAACTTTGATGTGTGTTGCAACAAAGTTTTGGTCCTCTTGGAGGAATACTTACTTAAGGTTGCTGTTTATTGACTACAGCTCGGTGCTTAATACAATTTTTCCTACATGTCCGATCAAAAAGCTCCAAAGCCTGGGCCCCTGTCACTTAGAACACATTTCTTCCCCATTCTGATGTTTGGTCTGAAAAGCAATTGAACCTCCTGACTAGTTCTGTATGCTTTATGTATTGAGATGCCGCCACATGACTGGCTGATTGGATATTTGCATGAACAAGTATCCTCACCAGAAGACCACAGTCTGTGCGGACCGGAAATAACACCTCCAGCTCACTGACAATCAACACCTCAAAGATGTGTGCTTAGCCCATTGCTCTTATCTCTTTACTCCCATGACTGCATGGCGAGACACAACTCAAATTCCATCTATAAATTTGCCGATTATGCAACTGCTGTTGGCAGAATTTCAGATGGTGACCAGGAGGCGTATAGGAGCGAGATATATCAGCTAGTTGAGTGATGTTGTGACAACAACCTTACACTCAACATCAGTAAGACCAGTTCCACTCATCCAGCCTACCTTAATTCACCCAGTCAGATACAGTCACTGGCCACGTTATTAGAAACCTCATCTACCTAATAGAGTGGTTGCTGAGTGTGTGCCTGTGGTTTTCTGGTCTTGCAGCCCATCCTTTTCAAGGTTCAACCTGCTGTGCATTCAGAGATACTCTTCTGCACGCCACTGGTTTTAACGCGTAGTTATCTGTTTCCTTCCTGTCTGGCCATTTTCCTCTGACCTCTCTCATTAACAAGGCTCACTGGATGTTTTTTTTTTGTTTTTTGCACCATTCTCTGTGAACTCTGGAGACAGCTGTGTGTGAAAATCCCAGAAGATACGCAGTTTCTGATGTATTCAAACCACTATTCCCGGCACCAGCCAAAGTCACTCACACTTCTCCCCCATTCTGATGTTTGGTCTGAACAACAATTGAACCTCTTGACCATGTCCGCATGCTTTTACACATCGAGATGCTGCCACATGATTGGCTGATTTGTTATTTGCGTTAACAAGCAGTTGTACAGGTGTACCTAATAAAGTGCCAACTGAGTGCATGATTTCATGTACTCTACAACCAACGAAATCCTCTCGTAGTCACTTTTGTATAAAAGCTGTCACCTCTGTGGGGACCACAGTGACAAGATTAGGAACAGCAAGATCCTATTTACAGTAATGAGGTAACTGAACAAAAGTTCAGCACTGTCATGTCCTGGCAGCTTTTAATAACAAGAATAAAACCTATTCAAAGCTCTTCACAGGATCAGAAAGGTAAGATGAGCTCTATTTGTCTCATGTATGTCGATACACAGAGTGAAGTTGATCATGGACCATCAGGACAACAACAACACCTATGTCAGGCTGCTGCTTATTGATCACCAAGCTCCAAAACATGGCCCTCTGCAACCAGATCCTCGACATCCTCACCAGGAGACCACGGTCCATGCGGATTGGAAAGAACATCTCCATCTCGCTGACCATGGACACTGAAGCACGTCAAGAATGTGTGCTTAGCCGACAGCTCTTACCTCTCTACCCCCATGACTATGCAGTTAGGCACAGATCAAAATCCATCTACAAATTAGCTGGTGACACAACCGTTGTGGGCAGAATCTCAGATAGTGATGGGGAGGCGTACAGGAGTGAGATAGATCAGCTGGTTGACTGGTATTGCAGCAACAGACTCAAGATCAGTCAGACCAAGAAATTTATTCTGGATCAGCAGTCGGAAGGTTGAGCAGGTTCACGTTCCTGAGTGTCAACATCTCTGAATAGAAGGAGCAGGTTAGTGAGGAGGGAGGAGAAGACAATGGAGGCATCGGTAAATAAGGGTAAGAATGTAAATTCAAGGTATTTAACCCTTATAACTACAGGTCCAGTTCACCCAACACTCCCAAACCAGATCCAGTTCACCCATCACTCCCAAACCAGATCCAGTTCACCCATCACTCCCACACCAGGTCCAGATCACCCATCACTCCCACACCAGGTCCAGATCACCCATCACGCCCACAACAGATCCAGTTCACACATCACTCCCAAATCAGATCCAGATCACCCATCACTCCCAAACCAGATCCAGATCACCCATCACTCCCAAACCAGATCCAGTTCACCCATCACTCCCAAATCAGATCCAGTTCACCCATCACTCCCAAACCAGATCAGATCCAGTTCACCCATCACTCCCAAATCAGATCCAGATCACCCATCACTCCTACACCAGATCCAGATCATCCATCACTCCCACAACAGATCCAGTTCACCCATCACTCCCAGATCAGATCCATTTCACCAATCACTCCCACACCAGATCCAGATCACCCATCACTCCCAAACCAGATCAGATCCAGTTCACCCATCACTCCCAAATCAGATCCAGTTCACCCATCACTCCCAAATCAGATCCAGATCACCCATCACTCCTACACCAGGTCCAGATCACCCATCACTCCCAAACCAGGTACAGTTCACCCATCACTCCCAGATCAGATCCATTTCACCAATCACTTCCACACCAGATCCAGATCACCCATCACTCCCAAACCAGATCAGATCCAGTTCACCCATCACTCCCAAATCAGATCCAGTTCACCCATCACTCCCAAACCAGATCCAGTTCACCCATCACTCCCAAACCAGATCAGATCCAGTTCACCCATCACTCCCAAATCAGGTCCAGATCACCCATTACTCCCACACTGGATCCAGTTCACCCATCACTCCCACACTAGATCCAGATCACCCATCACTCCCACACTAGATCCAGATCACCCATTACTCCCACACTGGATCCAGATCACCCATCACTCCCACACTAGATCCAGATCACCCATTACTCCCACACTGGATCCAGATCACCCATCACTCCCACACTAGATCCAGATCACCCATTACACCTACAGCAGCTCCAGTTCATCCACAGCTCCCACACACGCTGTCCTTAATCGGTCTCAGTCAAACAAAGTCTTATTTTTTTTAATTTTCAATCTTGTTCGAAACCTTCCTTGGTCTTGCCTCTCCCGTCTCAAGGAGCTCTAACTTTCAGGTGTAAGAGGGCTCCTCTATTTCTATTCCACGTACCATACACCGGCTGCATCACAGCCTGGTATAAAAACACCGATGCCCTTGAACGGTAAGCCGTACAAAGAGTCCTGGATATGTCCCCGTCCATCATAAGTAACTCCCACCACTGAGCGCACCTACATGAAACATTGTCGTAGGAAAGCAGCATCCATCATCAGGGACCCCCACCGCCCGGAGGATGAGAGGTGACCTGATAGAGGTATACCAGGTGATGAGAGGCGTTGATCGTGTCGATAGTCAGAGGCTTTCTCCCCAGAGCTGAAATGGCTAGCACGAGAGGGCACAGTTTTAGGTACAGAGGAGATGTCAGGAGTAATTTTTTTTTACACAGTGAGTAGTGAGAGTGTGGAATGGGCTGCCGGCGAAGGTGGTGGAGGCAGAAACTCCAGGGTATTTTAAGAGACTCCTAGAGCTTAGAAAAATAGGGGACTATGGGTAAGCCTAGGTAGTTCTAAGGTAAGGATGTGTTCGGCACAGTTTTGTGGGCCGAAGGGCCTGCATTGTGCTGTCGGTTTTCTAAGTTTCTATGACATGTTCTCTTCACACTGGAAGAAGGTACAAGAGCCTCAGGACTCACACCACCAGGTTCAGGAACAGTTACTACCCCTCAACCATCAGGGGTCTTGAACCAAAGGGAATAACTTCACTCAGCTTCACTTGCCTCATCACTGAAAGGTTCCCACAAGCAATGGACTCCCTTTCAAAGACTTTTCATTTCATGTTCTCGATATTTATTGCTTATTTGTTTATTATGATTATTTCTTTCTGTTTGTGTTTGAACAGTTTTTTGTCTTTTGCAAACTGGTTGAATGCCCAAGTTGGCACAGTCTATTATGGTTATTATTCTGTTGTGGATTTATTGTGTATGCCCACAAGAAAATAAATCTCAGGGATGTATATGGTGACATATATGTACTTGGATAATAAATTTACTTTTAATGTTGAACTTTGAACTTACACTGAGAGACATGCCTTTACATAGTAAGCTTCTACACTCGAATTGTCCCTCCCAGACCCTCTCTACCCTTCTGTGCTTTGCTGGGTTTGTTTATTATTCTCACATGTGCCGAAATTCAGTTTCAAACTTGCCCTGCATGCTATTCATACAAATCAGATAATCACACAGTGCATCAAGGTAAAACAATAACAGACAAGAGAATATCTGCAGATGCTGGAAATCTGAACAACGCGCACAAAATGCCGGAGGACTGAAGATTGTGATTGGATTACCACACCGCGAAGTCTTTTTCAGGGGTGCCTACCCTGAAGGTGTTTAGACCCCTCAGTCCTGCCAAAGGGTTTCGGCCCAAAATGTCGACGGTGCTCTTTTTCACAGACACCGCCTGGTCTGCTGAGTTCCTCCAGCATTTTGTGTGTGCGTTGCTAAAACAATAACAGTGCAGAATAAAGTGTATCAGCTACAAGAAAGTCAAGCACAGGTAAACAGTAAGGTGAAAAATCATAGCAAGGTACATTGTGAGGTCAAGAGTTCATCTTATCGTACTAAGGAACTATTTAGTAGTCTAATAACCATGGGGTAGATGCTGCCCTACCCAGCGGGATAGGGAAGAAGAGGTCATGTCTGGGATGGGCAGACTCTTTAAGTATGCTGGCTGTTGTTCTGATACAGTGAAAAGTACAGACAGTGTCCATAGAAGGGAGGACACGCACAAACAGCAAAGAACCGTACAGTCTAACATGTAACATAAGACAAGGATTCGAGGGGCAAATCATGAACAAGAGAAAGTCTGCAGATGCTGGAAATCCAAAGGGACGCATGCAAGATGCTGGGGGAGCTCAGCAGGTCTGGCAGCATCTATGAAACGAATGAACAGTCAACGTTTTAGGCCGAGGCTCTTCAGGACTAGAGAAGGATCTCAGCCCGAAATGTCGATGGCTTATTCCTCTCCGTAGATGCTACCTGACCTGCTGAGTTCCTCTAGCATTTGGTGGGTGCTGCTGAGGATCTGAGGGGTAAAGTTTTTACACAGAAAGTGGTTGATATTTATAACATGTTGCCAGAGTTCAACATTCAAAGGGGGAAGGTAATGGCCCCCACTCTCCCCTCCTTCACCATTCCCCATGCCCTTTTCCCTCTCTACTTTATATCCTTGCCTATCCATCGCCTCCCTCTGGTGCTCCTCCGCCTTTTCTTTCTCCCGTGGCCTTATGTCCTCTCCTATTAGATTCCCCCTTCTCCAGCCCTGTATCTCTTTCACCAATCAACTTTCCAACTCTTTACTTCATCCCCTCCCCCTCCCGGTTTCACCTATTACCTGGTGCTTCTCCCTCCCCTCCCCTCACCTTTTAATTCTGACTCCTCATCTTTTTCTCTCCAATCCTGCCAAAGGGTCTCGACCTGAAATGTAGACTGTTTACTCATTTCCGTAGATGCTGCCTGGCCTGCCGAGTTCCTCCAGCATTTTGTGTATGTTGCCATGCAACTCACTATGTGTTTCGACACACACACAACAAATAAAATTAATTGATCTTCATATATTTATCTTTTATTATCTTTACTCTCTATTTGTTCTTTATCTTTACTTATTTATTTATCAGGCAGCATGGTAGCGTAGTGGTTAGCACGACGCTTTACAGTACAGGTGACCTGGGTTCAATTCCTGACGCTGCCTATAAGGAGTTTGTACACTCTCTCTGTGACCGCATGGGTTTCCTCCGGGTGCTCTGGTTTCCTCCCACAGTCCAAAGACACATCAGTTGGTACGTTAATTGGTCCCGTGATTAGGCCAGGATTAAATCGGGGGTTGCTGGATGTTGCGGCTCGAAGGGCTCGAAGGGCCGGAAGGGCCTATTCCTCACTGTATCTCAATAAATAAATAATTTACACTATTTACACTATTTTACCCACTTCGATGTCAACACACTGACACTGATGGACTTCTGGCTGTCACACTTACTATCGCTGTAATATTCCATAGCTCCTGGATGCAGCAACTGAAAGGGGGACCATGCGAATCATCGTCTGAGGCAGCTGAAGACTCGGGGAATGCTGAGAATGTCGAGGAGCGACTGACACGCTCAGAAGAGAAAGGACTTTGAAGTGCAAGAAGAAGTTCTGCTCTGACACTCAGTGTCCACTTTATTAGCTATTAGATTATGAGAACACTCAGTCCTCGTTTATTGTCATTCAGAAATGCATGCATGCATTACGAAATGATACAATGTTTCTCCAAAATGATATCGCAGAAAAACAGGAGAAACTAAAGACTTAACACTGACAGAACCACATAATTATGACATATAGTTACAGCAGTGCAAAGCAATACCATAATTTGATAAAGACCAGACCATGGGCATGGTAAAAATAGTCTCAAAGTCCCCGAGTCCCCGATAGCAGGCGGCAAAGGGAGAAACTCCCTGCCATAAACCTCCAGGCGCCGCCAACTGCTGATGCATTGGAAGCAGCCGACCACAACTGACACTGAGTCCATTCGTCCAAAAACTTCAAGCCTCTGACCAGCCCCTCCGATACAGCCTCCTGAGAACCATCCTCTGCCGAGCGCCTTCGACCTCGCCCGGCCGCTGAAACAAGCAAAGCCAAGGATTCGGGGCCTTCTCCTCTGGAGATTCCAGACCACACAGCAACAGCGGCAGCGAAGCGGGCATTTCAGAAGTTTCTCTAGATGTTCCTCTGTACTCTCATGTCTGTCTCCATCAAATCAGAATTGTGCATGGTTCTCTACTTGACAAATAACAGACATCACCACTGAAGTGGCCGCGCGCGCTGCGTCACGCCGACATCTTCTCCTCCTCCTCCATGGTTCAGCCCAGAGTAGATGGGCCGAAGGGCCTGATTCAGTGCTGAACTTTTCTATGACCTTCTGACTCCTGCCCAATGACTGGGAAACAAAGCTGAGCCAAATATGATGCTCTGTTTCGGCCTTGCTTGGATCAGCCTACTCAAGAAGTTAGCAGGTGCGTCAGAGGCCACTCGAACTCTGATACCTCACTTCTGTAACAAACAGGTGGACTTCTTGATAAAGTTCGTTGCTTTACGGAAAAAGATAATAGCAAAATCTCCAAAATCCCCGGCACAGGGTCTCCGCCCCAAACATTGACTGCTTATTTCCCACCAAGGAAAGTGCAGACCAGCTGATTTCCTCCAGAACCTGGCACGTGTTGCTCTGGGCAAACCGGGAGCCAGAGGGGATCTGCACATTGTTCACCAGATTTTTATTGCTACTGACACAAGAGGAAGTAAGACTGTGATATAGTTGGTAGTAACTGCAGAACGTTTGCTTCCTGAAGTTTGTAACTTGGTAAGTAACCAACTGAAGGATTCTAGCTCTCAAGTTACTCTAACTCTAAATTAATTCCTGCCCAGGGAATACAAGCTTATCATGTAAACACTAGTGGAACTCTCAATGTGCCTCCGACGTAAAATGAAGTTCACAGAAAAGGCTTGAGTTCATCGGCAGGGCACATTCCAGCTTGTCAAGAGGGAGAGATAGCCCGCAGTGAGTTTTGACTAAATTTGGAGGCAGCTGACACTGTAAAATCGTGGATTGTTGGACAGGTTTGCCAACACCATGTTCCAAGAATAAGGTAGAGGATGTTGACATGACTCATTGTGATGGGTGGAGAGTGGTGCAGTTTGTGGGCAGTAAAACCCTCACTAATTTTTATAGATGCACCGTAGAAAGCATTCTTCTAGGGTGCATCACAACCTGGTATGGAAGTTGTCCTGTCCAAGACTGGAAGAAGCTGCAGAAGATGATGAACACAGCGCAGCACATCACACAAACCAATCTTCCATCTTTGAACTCACTTTACACCGCACGCTGTCGGAGCAGTGCCTCCAAGATAATCAAGGACAGGACCCACCCTGCCAAAACACTTTTCTTCCCTCTTCCCTCCGGGAGAAGGTTTAGGAGCTTGAAGACTCATACGGCCATATTTGGGAACAGCTTGTTTCCAACTGTGATAAGACTGCTGAACGGATCCTGACCCGGATCTGGACCGTACCCTCCAAATATCCGGACCTGCCTCTCGGTTTTTTTGCACTACCTTACTTTCCCTTTTCTATTTTCTATTTATGATTTATAATTTAAATTTTTAATATTTACTATCGATTTGTAATCCAGGGAGCAGGAAGTGCAGAATCAAATATCACTGTGATGATTGTATGTTCTAGTATCAATTGTTTGGCGACAATAAAGTATAAAGTATAAAGTATCACCACAGACACCAGGACTTAACAGAAGAAGCATTAGCTGAAAGGACCAAATGGTTGGGTGGAATTGTCAACACTGTAAGGAATAATATTTCAATAAAGGAAGGAGAGGAAAGTGTTATGGATGGTGTTTACCCTTTCATTCAGCTTAGTTTCATTTGGGAGCCTATGACCATTTTGACCCACAATGCACTATAATGGACTTTTTGTTGTAATTGTGATCTTGTAAAAATTGTGTATAACTCCTGTTTAATTGATGTACTTTTCTTGTGACTGCTGCTTAAGTGATGCTATGTGCCCTTGGCCAAGTGGTTAAGGCATTGGACTAGTGACCTGAAGGTCATGAGTTCGAGCCCCAGCCGAGGGAAGGTGTTGTGTCCTTGAACAAGGCACTTAATCACACATTGCTCTGCGACGACACTGGTGCCAAGCTGTATGGGTCCTAATGCCCTTCCCTTGGACAACATCGGTGTCGTGGAGAGGGGAGACTTGCAGCATGGGCAACTGCTGGTCTTCCATACAACCTTGCCCAGGCCTGCGCCCTGGAGAGTGAAGACTTTCCAAGTGCAGATCCATGGTCTCGCAAGACTAACGGATGCCTTTATTGTGCCCATGATGCCGCCGTGAGTTTTCCATTTCACCTGTGTATACATGTAATAGTGCAGGAGGTACCTAATAAAGTGGCCACTGGGTTATGCTCTTCTGAACACTAATGTGTGGTTATTTGTGTTACTGTTGTCTTCCTGTTGCTTGAAGCATTCTAGCCATTCTCCTCTGACCACTCTTTTTTTTTTTTGCTTTTTGCACCATTCTCTGTAAACTCTGGAGACTTCAGGAGATCAACAGTTTATGAGATACTCAAACCGCCACTTCTGGCACCAACATTCATTCCACGCTCAAGGTCACTCAGAGCACATCTATCTATCTATCTCTAGATTGATTGAGATACAGTGCTTCTGGCCCTTCGAGCCATGACACTCAATGTTCCAATCCTCCAATGCTAGCCTAACCACAGGCCAGTAGGTCTTTGGATTGTGGGAGGAAACCAGAGCACCCGGAGGAAACCCACACAGTCATGGGCAGCGGCAGGAATTGAACCCTAGTCGTCTGTACCGTAAAGCATTGTGCTAACCACTATACCACCGTGAACAACTATCGAACCTCTTGCCATGCAGATATGCAGATAACACTGTGTTAATTGCAAGTACAGAGGAAGAACTACAAAACTTAATTGATATAATTGTTGAAGAAAGTGCAAAAATAGGTCTATCTATCAATTGCAAAAAGACAGAATGTATGGTGATATCCAAAAAGAAGGAGAATCCTATCTGCAGGCTGAGAATAAATGGGGAAGACATAAAACAAGTACAGAACTTTTGCTACTTAGGAAGCTGGGTGACATCAGATGGCAGGTGCGACATGGACATCAAAAGAAGAATAGGGATGGCAAGAGACACCTTTATGAGAATGAAGAGTATACTGACCGATACTAAACTAGGCATGACAATCCGCCTTATAGAGCACTGAAATGTTACATTTATCCAGTTATGTTATATGGCTCAGAATGTTAGCCAATATCTAGTAACATGAGGAAATGAATTGAAGCAGCAAAGATGTGGTTTTTGAGGAGGATGCAAAGAATATCATGGACGAAACGAATATCTAACAAGGATGTCATGAACAGAGCAAACACAAAAAGAGAAATAATGTATGAGATCATGAGAAGGCAACATAACTTCATTGGACATGTGATTAGGAAAGAGGAGTTAGAATGCATGGTAATTATGGGAAAGATTGAAGGGAAGAAAGCAAGAGGAAGACAAAGACAAAATGATGATGGAGACAGCAGCCAGAGAACTGGAAATGAATACCAATGAATTGATCCACTTGACCTGAAACAGGAGTGTGTGGGCCATGGCAGTCAAAGCTCAAACTGAGCTCGGCACCTGATGATGATGATGATGTAGGACATGTAAATCTAAACATTGCACCCCACTCCCCCTCCCAACCCCCGTGCTGACCTCTGATCTCTCTGCTTAGGAACTAGGTCCTTCACATTTACTCTGTCTGAGTATCGTGGAACTTCCGACACTTCTTTCCAGTTAAATCTCAAGTCAAATCAAGACAAGTTTGTCATTTAACTATATACATGTCACCATTAAAACGAGACATTTCTCCGGACCAGGATGGAAAGCATAGTAGCACGCATGACACGCAACAATTTAGGAAATTAAGAATTAAATCTACGCATAAATAAACGAAGTAAAGTGCATAAATTAAATATTGTGCGGTACAGAACGGATTAACTGGTGACACTTTGAATGTGGCAGGGAGTTCAGAAGCCTAATGGCCTGCGGGAAGAAGCTGTTTCCCATCCTGACCGTTCTTGTCTTTATGCATTGGGGTCTCCTGCCTGATGGTAGAAAGTCAAAGAGGATGCTGGATGGATGGGTGGGATCCTTGATTCTACTAAGGGCCCTGCGTAGGCAGCGCTCAGACAAAAATCCATTGCTCTAACGCCCAGTCACCAACACCAATGATGTGTAAATGAGTCCAGCTCGACAAGAGGTGGAGGTTTTACCTGAGAGAGTGGTGAAATAGGCACAGTTTTAGGAGATCAGTTGCTGTGGCTTCAGGATCTCACTATTAAATGTTCCTCATAAAAGTGTTCACTTCAAAAGAGTCAGGATTCAGAGCATGTTTCTTACGAAAGTACGTACAACCCCAAGATTCATCTTCCCCACAGACAGCCACGAAACAAAGAAACACCCACAAAACCCGGTCAAAGGAAAACATCAACAACCCCTATGCACAGAAAAAGAAAAGATTGTGCAAAAGGCAATAAAAAGACAGACTATAAAACACAAAATTAAAGGTTTAATTCAGTTCAGCTCGGCGTTCACTAACTGCAGGCTGCCCTGATTCAAATCCCAAAACGAGCAACAAAAAGAAAAGAAACAGCCAGAAACACATCATAACATGAACTGCAGAGTCCAGTCTACAAACCACATTGATTGAACCTTACCCAAGACCCAAATCCTTCCACAACATCGAGGAAGAGAGAGAGACCTTCCTCTGGAAGCAGCGAGCAAGCGGGAGTGTTGGGAGGCCAATTCCTTTCATGGTGAGATTAGGAGTGTGGCTGTTCACTGATGGTTCTCTGTTTAGTTTAAAATTCTGTTCATAATGGCGTAATCGGTGTTATCTTCCAGCAGGTCTGCACAACATCCACTCTTTGGCTGATAAAGTACATCTGCTTCTGCAACACAGGTGCCAGATAATGGGCTCTCCCAGCGAGAGATCATCTGCTGTTAGGCAACATTCAAATAAACTAAATTAGCAAATACCATGTGGGCTTCATGATGGCTCAAAGTTCAAAGTAAATTTATTATCAAAGTACATATATGTCACCATACACAATCCTGAGTTTCATCTTCTTACAGGCATTCACAGTGGAACCAAGGTATACGATAGAACTGATGAAAAACTACACACAGCAACTTATAAGCAACCAATGTGCAAAAGAAGACATACTTTCTCAGATACTGCAGCAGTTGGCACAACGCTTTACAGAGACAGTGACCCCCAGTTCGATCCCCGCCACTGTCTGTAAGGAATTAGTACGTTTCCCCTGTGTCTGTGTGGGATTCCTCCATGTGCCCTGGTTTCCTACCACATTTCAAACATGTACAGGTTAGGGTTGGTAGGGTGGAGATACGTCTCTAACAAAAGGAGGTGTAAGGTGCACCTACCCTCCGCTAGCCTGCAGGTCACCCTTGGGCAAGGTGTGGCATCTGCTTAGCCCCCCGATCAGGGTCACGTGGCGCCATGGGAGAAGGTGGTGGATGGTCGTGTGAGCAGCTGGTGCACATCACAAGTCCTGGTGATGCGACCACTGGCGCCAGCCAGACAATCTCTGAAGAGTATTGATAATGGCTGTGGGGTCACCCATCTTGTAAAGACACTGCCCAGAAGAAGGCAATGGCAAACCACTTCTGTAGAAAAATTTGCCAAGAGCAGTCATGGTCTTGGAAAGATCATGATTGCCCACATCATATGACAAGGCATATAAAGATGATGTCATATGACACGGCACATAACAAGCGAGCTGGTTGGTTAGTTGTGGATTTGTTACGTTGGCGCTGGAAACATGGCGACACTTGCGTGCTGTCCCCAGTCCTCCTTGAACTGTGTTGGTCGTTGATGTGTTTCACTATATGTTTCTTTTCAAATCTTTTTATTATCGTTATATTATTCAAAAATAACACAAGTACATCGAAGTAAGCAACACTTACAATGTCGCAAGGAAAAAAACATTATATTAAAGATTGAAAAATTTTGGTGATAGTAAAAAAAACACTACTAAGCAGAAAAAGTGGAGAAAAAATCCCCCAACAGGTGTACAACCCCAGAGCCATGCATGATACAAAAAGCTTCTGAAGAAAAACATCAAACCACCAGCAAGAAAAAAGATACCAAAAATTTACGATTAGATCGTGGAGGAAATCTAACTATTAACTCAAATGATAATAACGAGCAAACAAACCGTATCTTTTCTCAAAATCAAATCGCTTTTTATAATACCTTCAAGTTAGACATTTCTTACAAAAATATTTTAGTGATTTTCCTTACATATTGGAGGCTGACCTGTTAGATACTATTATGAGTATGAACCCTTCGACAAAGGGTTCTGTTGGAAGAATTTATAATTTATTATTACAATGGGATAAGCATCCTTTATTTAAGATTAAACAAGATTGGGAAAAGGACCTCAATTTGACTTTGATGACGGAGGATTGGACACGGATTCTGAAGCTGGTTAACTCTTCTTTCATTCAGTGCTAGTCATTCAGTGATTCAATTTAAAATTGTACATCGTTACCATTTGATGAAGGGGAGACTATCTAAAGTATTTCCTAATGTTGAGAGCTATTGTGATAGATGTAAAACTGAGACAGCTACACTGACGCACATATTTTGGTCTTGCTCTATGCTGGAACAGTTTGCTATATGTTTCTATGTATCAATACAGATGTGATAAATAAAGCTTGTCTTAAAATCTTATTGCTACATTGGAAAGACTTTTAAGGATAGAGTATAATGGGCAGGTAATTCAATGTTCGTACAATCATCTCAACTCAATGCTGAACCCATTACATCATGATTTTTCATGATGGTGTAAAGTGGACAATGCTGGTGAATCATGGACTGTATTTCATCCTTGTCTGGGTTTTACTTCTGTGGCGCTCAGTCCTGGTTAGAGATTGATCCCTTCGTTAATATTTTGGAATAGGTTCCCTTGGATTTCCTTTCATCCTTGTCACCCAGGCAATGCTGGCCTGGCAGGAGAAGATGGTGAAGAATCCCCACCTCTACACTCTCTTTGCTCATTGTCCTTCTGTCATGGGGTTAGGTAGAGAATTCCAGCACACTCCCGGGTCAACAACATAGAGAAAGCAACTTCCGATTTGGGAACAGGGTGGCAAAGGTGCTCCCTTGCTGTTGTTGCTTTTGTCCTTGCAGGGAAATGGCACCAGCCTTAGAAGCATTGCTGAAGAAAGCTTAATATTTGCCACATCAACACACACATACACGCACACACAAAATGCTGGAGGAACTCACCAGGTCGAACAGCATCTATGGAGAGGAATAAACAGTTGACATTTCAGGCTGAAACCCTTCATCAAGACTGGAGAGGAAGGAAGCAAAGCCACAATAAGAAGGTGGCGGGAGGGGAAGGAGTACAAGCTGGCAGGTGAGAGGTGAGTGCAGGCAGGTGGGGGATGAAGTAAGAATCTAGGACGGGACAGGTGGAAGAGGTGAAGAGCTAAATAAGTAGGAATCTGACAGGAGAGGGCGGTGAACCATGGGAGAAAGCAAAGGAGGATGGGAATCAGAGGGAGGTGATGGGCAGATGAGGAGAAGAGACGGGGTGCGGGGGTAATCAGAATGGGACATCTGGAAATGATTTGTTCTCCTCCAATAGAGGGGATGAAGTTTAGACAAGTGGTGGGGCACAAATTAAGTAGACTATCCTGTCCTGGAATACGATTTGCAAGCTTGGTATGTTGCAGTGAGTTGGTATCTATCTCCTCCACCACAAGCAGATTGAACCTCCAAGTGAACTGCAGTCTAAAACCAGAGGACACAGCCTCGGAATAGAGGGACACCCTTTTAGAACGGAAATGAGGGAAGATTTCTTTAACCAGCGAGTGGAGTATTTGTGGAATTCATTGACACAGGTGGCTGTGGAGGCCAAGTCGTTGGGTATACTTAAGGCAGAGGTTGATAGGTTCTTGATTGGTCAGGGCATGAAGGGATACGGGGAGAAGGCAGGAGATTGGGGCTGAGAGGGAAATTGGATCATCCATGATGAAAAGATGGAGCAGAATTGATGGGCCAAAAGGCCTAATTTTTTTTTCTTCTTAAATCTTTTTATTAATTTTCAAAATTATAAACTCAATAACGAAGTTGGTACAAAGAGATTGGAATAATCTTAATCAGCATATACAAAAAGGATTTTAAGTAACATAGGTATAATAGACGTCCAAACTCATAATGAAATTAGTCATAAAAAAAGAAATAAAAAGAAAAAATATATATAAACCAAAAAAATCCCCAAAAGAAAAAGAAAAAAAAACCCAAAAAAACGTAACAAAACAGGGCTAGAGCAATATCTTGAATCAGACACGCTCAGTAATGTCGTCAACTCCGCTCCTCTAATCATATAATTTAAGTTAAAAAAAAGATTTGGAAAGGTCAGATTACTTCATATGAAAATGTTCCATAAAAGGTTTCCAAGTTTCTTCAAATTTAACCGAAGGGTCAAAAATATCACTTCTAATTTTTTTCTAAATTTAAACTTAATATAGTTTGAGAAAACCATTGAAATGTAGTAGGAGGATTGGTTTCTTTCCAGTTCAACAAAATAGATCTTCTACCCATTAAAGTAACAAATGCTATCATCCGACAGGCTGAAGAAGACAAAGATCTATGTTCTACCATTGGCAATCCAAAAATTGCCGTAATAGGATGGGGTTTTAAATCAAAACGTAGAACTGTTGAAATAATATCAAAAATATCTTTCCAATATTTTTCCAGAAGAGGACAGGACCAAAACATATGAATCACAAAAGGCCTAATTCTGCTCCTGTATCTTACGTTCTTATGCTGTTAGTTAACTCTGAGTCCTGTATTTTCCAACACCAAGAAGAATGCAACAACCGAATCAGGGGAGTATGCCATTGTTAGTCTTCAAATTTCACATCACATGCCAGTGATAATAAACCTGATTCTGACTCCTCCAGCACACACGTTCCTTGGAAATACCATTTCATGATGTGATGCTGTTGGAGCCACACTTGCCAAGGTTTGGAATGGAAGGGTTAACATATGAGGAGCACTTGATGGTTCTGGACCTGTGGAAGAATGGGGAGGGGAGTGCTGAGACATCGTGGAAACCTAGCAGTCACATCTCTGTGCTGAACTATGGGGCTCTCTTTGTGAACTTCGGTTCAGAACACCCTTTGCTTGCAGTTTTTGTTTGACAGTCATTTTTTATGCGCTTGTTTATTCTTTTATTTTTTTATGCTTTTTTTGTCTGGGCATTGGGTGCTATTGTTTGCTGCACACTTAAGTGTTCAATGTTCTTCTTTTATTTATATGGGTTCTTTTAGGGTGTCTTTGTTTCGGAGCTGCCTGTTGGGAGACAAATCTCAAGGTTGTATGATGTGTATGTAGTTTGATATCAAATATACTTTGAACTTTGAAACATTGGAAGTCTACATGGAGACGACATTTCCAATGGTGGGGAGAATCTAGGAACGGAGGGCACAGCCTCAGAATACAAGGAAGTTCCTTCAGGACAGAGATGAGGAGGAATGCATTTAGCCAGAGGATTCATTGCCACAGATGGTTGTGGAATCCAAGTCATTAGGTATATTTAAAGCAGAGGTTGATAGGTTCTTGATTCATAAGGGTGTCAAAGGTCACAAGAAGGCAGGCTAATGGAGTTTATTGAAAGGGAAAATAAATCAGCCATGATTGAATGGCAGAGCAGACTCGATAGGCCAAATGGCCTAATTCTGCTCCTATGCCTTACGATCTATGGTTTAACTTAACTGGGAGACCACTAATATCTTGTGGCCATCCATTCCAGTTAATAATTCCCTTAGGAAACATCTTCACCACATCTACTTTGCCTGATATCTCTATGCGCTTTGGTAAGTTTTTACGTTGACGCACTTTCGTAAGTTTTTGTGTTTTTGCGTAGGAGATTGGAAAATGTATCAAATCCAAGGCGCAAAGATTTTGAACCTCAAGACTAGTGGAAGTGGGCAGAAATGGTAGTGGTTGGACATGGTGACAGTATTGCAGAACTTCTGGTAACTTCCCCTTTTCCTGTATGGGAAAGAAGTTATGCAAAGTTCTTGGTTACTGACATTGACACCATCCACCAACAGTTCCGTTCCTTCATGCTGGACATTCACGAACCTGGCACCCTGCATTTGACACGAAGTTCCGCTTCCAATTGCCTGACCTTTTCAACATAAAGACTACACGGAGACACGTCCAACACATTCAGATGCATGAAACCCAAGGCAAGCTAGCAAGCTAGATCCAGAATTGGATTACCAGCAGAAGTGGTGGACACAGGTTCAATTTTGGCACCTAGAAGAAGTTTGGCTAGGTACATGGAGGGCTATGATATGGGTGCAGGTCAACGGTCCTAGGTTAAATAGGCGGAAAGCCTATTCATGTGTTGTAGTGCTCTGTGACTCCATCTGCCCACATGACAATTGTAATGGACTCCTTAACCAATAGAGCAAAACCCTCTTCATGTTTACATCCGTTCATCTCAGCACGTCTGAAGATTCTTTACTCTGAAATGTTGAATTGTGAGCCGTGCCTCCTTTCGATCATATCTCACTGATTGCAATGATATCACAATCTTAGATCAATGCTTTAAGTTCACCTTAAATGCAAGAGGTTCTGCAGATTCTGCAACACACACAAAACACTGAAGGAACTCGGTAAGTCAGGCAGGAGGGGCATATGTGGTCACTGTTTCAGGTCAAGACCTTTCATCAGAACTAAGTTAATCTGCCTTCGAGTCCTCCCATATATCTTCTCACACCCACTTCTGCTTTGTCAACTGTATTAACAAAGTTCTTTTTCTACATACTTGACTGTAGCTTCTGACACACTGCACATCTACTCTGTGTTGTGTTCCACTGCCACATTAGTTCAAGCCCTTCCCAACACCACCAGCAAACCTCCTTCAAAGATGTTGGACCCATCCTGGCCCAGGTAACGATAAACATAAGGATTAGCCTTACTTGTCACATGTGTATCGATGCTGGGGTGGGGATATGTCTCCACTAAAGGAGGTGTAAGGTGCTCCTTCCCTCTGCTGTCCTGCAGGTCACCCTTGGGCAAGGTGTAGCACCTGCTGAGTCCCCCTGCTGATCAGGGTCACATGAAGCTACAGGAGCAGCTGGTGCACACCACAAGTCCTGGTTATGCAACCACTGACGCCAAGCAGACAGTCCCTGAGGAGTACTGATAATGGCTGGGGTCACCTGTCTTGTAAAGAAACAACTCAGAAGACAGCATACAAACCACTTCTGTCGAAAAATTTGCCAAGAACAGTCATGGTCATGGAAAGACCATGATCATCTACGTCATACGACATGGCACATAATGATGATGTCATATGACATGACACATAATGATGTCATATGACATAATGATAATGTCATACGACATGGCACATAATGATGATGTCATATGACATGGCACATAATGATGGCGATGACATTGAAACATACAGAGATATGTATCATTTTGTGTCAAAGATCAACACAGTCTGAGGATGTGCTGGGGCAGCCTATAAGTGTCACCACGCTTCCTGCGCCAACATAGCATGCCCACAACTTACGAACTCTAACTTGTACCCCTTTGGGATGTGGAATGTGGGAGGAAGCCAGAGCACCAGGAGAACCTCCACTCAGTTGTGGGGAGGACGTACAAACCCCTTATAGGTGGAGGGAAAAACTGGACCCAGGTCACTGGCGCAGTAAAGTACTACGGTACGCACTACCTTACTGTGCCGCCGAGTGACAGATGCTATCAGAGCAATTTGAACAGGTCTCAATACTCCAGAAATAGAAAGCCATTCCTCTTATGCCATCCCTTTAGCCAGACAGTCATGACACTTACACTAATATATCTATGCCTTCTGATAAACCATCATACATCAAACGTAGTCGAGAGACTACAGTCTCAGATGTCCTGCTTAAAGTACAACCAAGCTCATGCTACAGGATCTAATGTAAACCTCAATGTCCACCTCTTTACCCTCTTCCTTTTGCAATTATTCTGAGCCATCCTCAACCCTGGCACCAGTGAGGCAGCCCACTATCTTCGATTCATGTCTGCAGCCACAGGATTTCCTGCCTATACCCCTTAGAAACATAGAAACATAGAAAACCTACAGCACAATAAAAGCTGTGCTGAACATGTCCTTACCTTAGAACTACCTAGGCTTACCCATAGCCCTCTATTTTTCTAAGCTCCATGTACCAATCCAGGAGTCTCTTAAAAGACCCTATCGTATCCGCCTCCACCACCGTCACCGGCAGCCCATTCCACATACTCACCACTCTCTGCGTAAAAAACTTACCCCTGACATCTCCTCTGTACCCCTGCTATCAAGTTTCCAACCTCTATTCCCCTAGGACTCCGGAAGATGAACTACTTGTGATCCAAACTTGATAGTGCAAGTTCAAAGTCAAGGTTGAATTTACACTTAGGTACACCCGCTCACTGATGTAAATATCTAATCAGCCAATCATGTAGCAGCAGCTCAGTGCATAAAAGCATGCAGATGTGGTCAAGAGGCCCAGTTGTTGTTCAGACCAAATATCAGAATGGGGAAGAAATGTGATCGGAGTGATTTTGATTGTGGACTGAATGTTGGTGCCAGATGGGGTGGTTTGAGTATCACAGAAACTGCTGACCTGCTGGGATTTTCATGCACAGCAGTCTCTAGAGTTTACAGAGAATGGTGCAAGAAACAAAAAAAAAACATCCAGTGAGCAGCAGTTCTGTGGGCAAAAACGCCTTGTTAATGAGAGAGGTCTGAGGAGAATGGCCAGACTGGTTCAAGCTGACAGTAATTCAAAAACTATACATTACAACAGTGCTCTGCAGAAGAGCAACACTGAATGCACAACATGTGGTCTACAGCATCAAAACTTGTTAAGTGTATCCAGGAGGGTTTCTTAAATTACTACATAGACAGTCCAATGAGAGGAGGGGCTGTACTGGACCTGGTGATGGTAATGAGCTTAGCCAGTTCACTGACTATTCAGTGGGAGATCAGTTTGGGAACAGTGACCACAAGTCCTTCACTTTCAGAGTAGCTTTAGATAAGGATAGGCATGATCCCTGTGGGAGAGTCTTAAATTGAAGTAGGGCAAATTATAAGGGCATTTTGCAGGAACTAAGCAGATTTAATTAGGAACACCTTTTTTTCTGGCAAGCCCACATCAGACATGTGGAGGGTGTTTAAAGATCAATTGTACAGAGTACAGGAAAGGTATGTTCCTGTTAGAAGGAAGGACAGGATGGAAAGATAAGAGAACCTTGGATGTCCAGAGAGGTGATGAATGTAGTCAAGAAGAAAAAGTTTGGAAAGTTTGTGAAGTTTGGAAGTTAGAATCAAACGGAGCACATGAGGAGTATGAAGAAGCCAGACAAGAACTCAAGTAAGGAATTAAGCAAGCCAAGGAGGATCCATGCAAAATCCTCGGCAAGTAGGACAAAGGTGAAACTCAAGGCATTCTACATACATCAAGAGCAAGAGAATAACTGGGAAGATGGTGAGACCACTCAAGGATAAAGAGGGGAGCACTTGCTTTGGATGCGAAGAATGAGAGTGAGGTATTTAATGAGTATTTTGCTTCAGTATTTACCAAGGAAAACAACATGGAGGACCAGGAGATCAGTGCTGAGTGCATAAATATGTTAGGGAATTTAGAGGTCAAGGAGGAGGAAGTGTTGGGCCTCCTAAGGAGTATTGGGATGGATAAGTTCCCGGGGCCTGATGACATTTACCCCGGGTTATTGACGGAGGCAAGGGACGAGATTGCTGGGGTCTCAACCAGTATCTCTGTGTCCTCTCTAGGCACAGGCAAGGTCCCGGAGAACTGGCGAGTGGCTAATGTTGTACCTCTATTTAACAAGGGAACAAGCAAGACCAGTGAGTCTCACTTCAGTTGTAGGAAAATTGCTGGAGCACAGTATCTGAAATGCATCTTATGGAAATGTTCGTTTGATGATGAAATTCAATAAAAAAAAATTACAAAAAAAAAGAAAATTGCTGGAGAAAATTCTTAGGGGTAGGATATATGAGCATTTGACAACCCAGGGCCAGAAGGGAGAGCCAGCATGGCTTTGCGTGGGGCAACTTCTGTCTCACCAAATTGGTTGAGTTCTTTAACAAGGTGACGAGAGGGATTGATGAGTAGAGCAGTGGATGATGTCTACATGGATTTTAGTAAGGCATTTGACCAAATCCCTCATGGGAGGCTAATCCAGGAGATTAAGGTGCATGGGATCCATGGTGAATTGGCTGTTTGGATTCAGAACTGGCTAGCGCATGGAAGACAGAGGGTGGTGGTTGAAGGGACTTATTCTAGCTGGAAGTCTGTAATTAGTGGTGTTCTGCGGGAATCTGTCCTGGGACCTCCACTGTTTGTGATGTATATAAATGACCTGGATGAAAATGTAGATGGGTGGGTTAGTAAGTTTGCAGATGATATTAAAATTGATGGAGTTGTAGATAGTGTAGAGGACTGGCAAAAAATACAGCACGATATAGATCGGTTGCAGATATGGGCAGAGAGATGGCAGATAGAGCTTAACCCAGATAAATGTGAGGTGTTGCAACTTGCAGGGCAAATGCAAGGAGACAGTATTAAGGGCAAGATCCTTTACAGTGTTGCTGAGCAGAGAAAACTTGGAGTCCAAGTTCATAGCTCCTTGAAAGTGGCTACACAGGTCGGTAGGGTGGTGAAGAAGGCTTATGGAACGCTCGCTTTTACTAGTCAAGGCATTGAGTTCAAAAGTCATGAGGTTATGTTGCAACTTTATAGAACTCTGGTTAGGCCACATCTGGAGTACTATGTACAGTTCTGGTCACTCCACTATAGGAAGGATGTTGAGGCTTTGAAGAGGGTGCAGAAGATGCTTACCAGGATGCTGCCTGGTATAGAGGGCATGTGCTATCATGAGAGGCTGGTCAAATTTGGTTGCTTTTTCTGGAGCGGTTGCGGCTGAGGGGAGATCCCATAGAGGTTTAGAAGATGATGAGAGGCTAGTTAGAGTGGACAGAGAGTATGTTTCCCCAGAGTTGAACTGTCTAATACCAGAGGGCAGGCACCGAAGGTGAGAGGGGGTAGGTTCAAAGGGGATGTGAGGGGTAAGTTTTTTACTCAGAGAGAGGTGGATGCCTGGAATGCACTGCCTGGTACAATGATGGAGGCAAATACATTAGAGGCTTTGAAGAGATGTTTAGATAGGCCCATGGATGTAAGCAAGATGGAGGGATATGGACATGGTGTAGGTAGGAGGGTTTAGTGTTTTGAGCTTCTTTTGCCACAACGTTGTGGGCTGAAGGGGCTGTTCCTGTACTGTACTGTTCTACATACTATGATAGTATGAGTTTAAGACCACGGGTATGCACCCAGTGGCCACTTTATTAGGTACGGTACCTCCTGCACTAGTACACATATACACAGGCGAAACGGAAAACTCACAGAAGCATCACGGGCACATAGCATCACTTAAGCAGCAGTCACAAGAAAAATACATCAATTAAACAAGAATTGTACACAATTTTTACAAGATCACAATTACAACAATAAAGTCCTTTATGGTACATTGTGGGTCAAGATGGTTATAGGCTCCCAAACGAAATTAAACTAAATAAAGGGGTGAACACCATCCATAATACTTTCCTCTCCTTCCTTTAACGAAATATTATTCCTTACAGTGCTAACAGTTTGGTCCTTTGAGCTAATGCTTCTTCTGTTAGATCCTGGTGTCTGTGGTGATACTGCCCACAGACTGCACCCCTCGTCACCCATCACAATAAGTCATGTCAATATCATTTCCTTCATTCTTGGAATATAGTGTTGACAACCTGCCCAACTGTCCACAATTTTACAATCAATCACCAACAGCATCAACTGCCTCCAAACTTAGTGAAGACTCACTGCCGTCTACCTCTCCCTCATTACAAGCTGGAGCAAGCCCTACCAACAATCACAAGCTCTGTCAATGAATACAAGCCTTTTCCATGGACTTCATTTATTCTTGAGATACACCGGGTGTTCCAATCGTGTCAGCTTGTATTCCCCGGGCAAGGAGTTACTTAGTCTTAGTATAACTTAAGAACTACTTACCCTTGAGTTGGTTACTCACCAGGTTCCAGAAATCAGGAAGCAAATATTCTACAGTTACCACCATATGTATCACAATCTTATTTCCTTTGCATCAGTAGCAACAGAAAGCTGATGAACAATGAGCAGGTCCCCTCCTACTCCCAGATGACTGAACTCTGCCCAGAATAACACTTGCAAAATACTGGAGGAACTCAGATGGTCAGAAACATCCACAGAGGAGAAAGGTCAAGGCCTTTCATCAGAACTTTCAGAGTCTTTCCTATTATGTTTTTCCCTAAAGGAACAATCTTTCTTGAAGCGATCTGCCTACGTGTTACTGAGGTATCTGAGCTTGGTTGTTTTCTGATACATCCGTAACTCCTGAGTAGCCTGGTCCAAGCAAAACTGAAGCAGGAGTATCAAATTTGGCCCGTTTTTGTTTCCCGGTCATTGGGCAGAGGTGTAGGATGGGTCTGTGTTTCTAGCTACTGGTTGAGATTAGGCCGCATATTCTTTATAGCTAAGCAACGTAACTGGTACAAGAAGATTACTGGGAGGTGCCTATTGGTTAGAAACGTGATACTAGCTGTGATTCAATAGAAACAGATGAACTTAATACCTTTCCCTTTCTCCCAATGTCCACTCTCCTCTCCTATCAGATTTCTCTTTCTTCAACTCTTTACCTTTTCCACCTACCAGGGAGAGGTGCTTCCACTCACCCCATCTTCTTAATCTGGCTTCCTCCCCACTTGCTTTCCAGTCCTGATGAAGGGTCTTAGCCCAAGACATTAACCGTTAATTCCTCCCCATGGACGCTGCCCGAGCAGTTGAGATCCTCCAGCATTTTGTGTGTACTGCTCAAATTTCCATCATCTGCAGAATCTCTTGCGTTTATGAACATAATTCAGTAGGGGTTACATCAACAGAAGGAGAAACCAGGCTGGTTAGTCCTACATCAGTGGTGGTAAAGTTGCTGGAGGGGATTATGACAGACAGGATCCACCTGCATTTGGAAATGCCAGGACTGATTAGGGATAGTCAGTGCAGCTTTGTTCGATGGAGATTATGGCATGAATTTGACTGGATTTTTTTGAGGAGGTGACCAAGAGGATTGACGAGAACAGGGTGATCGATGTTGTCTACAGGGACCTTAGCAAGTACAGAATAGAAACAGGCCCTTTGGCCCATCTAGTCCACTCTGGACCATTTAAACCGCTTACTCCCATCGAACTACACCTGGACCATAACCATCCACACCCCTACCATCCATGTACCTAGCTTCACTTAAACATTAAAATCGAGCTCACATGAACCACTTGCACTTACAGCTCATTCCACACTCTCACAGCCCTCTGTGTGAAGAAGTTTCCCCTCATGTTCCCCTTAAACTTTTCATCTTTCGCCTTTAACCCATGACCTCTAGTTGTAGTCCCACTCAACCTCAGGGGAAAAAGCTTGCTTGCTTTTACCCTGTCTATACCCCTCATAATTTTGAATCCCTCTATCAAATATCCTCTGAGTCTTCTACGTTCTGAGGAATAAAGTCCTAACCTATTCAATCTTTCCTTATAACTCAGGTCCTCCAGACCTGGCAACATCCTTGTAAATGTTCTCTGTACTCTTTCAATCTTGTGTATGGTGCTCGTCTGGAGATCGAATGCTGTATAAAGATTGATTAAGCACCTTACTTGTGTGCTTAAGCGGTGTTTTGTGAAAAGTGATGTACTTCACTAGGGATGCCATGGAGATTAAGATTAGGTGTGATACGACTACCAGTAATGTAATGAAAGTCACACTTCCAATAGGGTAGGGGTACCTGGTGAAGCGTGGCCATAACCATTTCATATATCTAGAGTTGACGAGAATGCAGCTGAGGGTGACGGTTTTAAAGGCAAGTTGTTCTCTTTTCTGTGGAGTGAGGTGAAGACTTTTTCTGATGTGAGATCTAGTAAGTCCTTCAGCCAGTGATTTAAGTTCTGAGCTGGTTTTGGCTATTACATCACTGGGACTGGTTGATAAATGCCAAAGGAGGAGAAGATGGAGACGTGACGGCAGCATGTGCGGCCTCGCCGGTGATGAATATCTGTTATCTGTCAAAAAGGGGACCATGCACAATTCTGATTTGATGGAGACGGACGTGAGAGTACGGAGGAACATCTGGAAAACTTCTGAAATGCCCGCTTCGCTGCCACTGATACTGTGTGGTAACCGGAATCTCCGGAGCAGAAGGCCCCGAAATCCTCGGCTTTGCGTGTTTCAGCGGCCGGGGCGAGGTCAAAGGTGCTGGCAGAGGATGGCACTCGGGAGTCTGTATCAGAGAGGCTGGTCGGAGGCTTGAAGTTTTCGGACGGATGGACTCAGTGTCGGCTGTGGTCGGCTGCTTCCAAGGCATCAGCAAGTTGACGGTGCCTGGAGGTTTATGGCAGGGAGTTTCTCCCTTTTGCCGCTGCTATCGGGGACTCAGGAGTCAATCGACTCGGGGACTTTTGAGACTATTTACCGTGCCCATGGTTTGTTCTTCATCAAATCATGGCATTGCTTTGCACTGCTGTAACTGTATGTTATAATTATGTGGTTCTGTCAGTGTTAGTCTTTGGTTTGTCCTGTTTTCTGTGATATCACTCCGGAGAAACATTGTATCATTTCTTGATGCATGTATGCATTTCTAAATGACAATAAAAGAGGACTGAGTGTTCTCATAATTTAAAAAAAAAAGTCTACCTGTGGAGAGGTAAAGTTATCGTAGGCTGGGAGTTTTCTCTGGACTCAAGCTCACATCCAAATATGAGGCTTGGATAAGGCTTGAGCAGGTGCCTCAGTTAATGGATGAATGGCAGTGCTCAGATAATACAAAAAAACAAGAGGCTGGCAGGGAGTTTAAAGAGTCCAGCGGCTGATATAGTGAGATTCCTAAGGACAGAAAACCCATTAGCCACGTCAGCTAACTAACTACATAGTCATAGTCATACTTTATTGATCCCGGGGGAAATTGGTTTTCGTTACAGTTGCACCATAAATAATAAATAGTGATAAAACCATAAATAGTTGAATAGTAATATGTAAATTATGCCAGTAAATTATGAAATAGGTCCAGGACCAGCCTATTGGCTCAGGGTGTCTGACCCTCCAAGGGAGGAATTGTAAAGTTTGATGGCCACAGGCAGGAATGACTTCCTATGACGCTCAGTGTTGCATCTCGGTGGAATGAGTCTCTGGCTGAATGTACTCCTGTGCCCAACCAGTACATTATGTAGTGGATGGGAGACATTGACCAAGATGGCATGCAACTTAGACAGCATCCTCTTTTCAGACACCACCGTGAGAGAGTCCAGTTCCATCCCCACAACATTACTGGCCTTACGAATGAGTTTGTTGATTCTGTTGGTGTCTGCTACCCTCAGCCTGCTGCCCCAGCACACAACAGCAAACATGATGGCACTGGCCGCCACAGACTCGTAGAACATCCTCAGCATCGTCCGGCAGATGTTAAAGGACCTCAGTCTCCTCAGGAAATAGAGACGGCTCTGACCCTTCTTGTAGACAGCCTCAGCATTCTTTGGCCAGTCCAGTTTATTGTCAATTTGTATCCCCAGGTATTTGTAATCCTCCACCATGTCCACACTGACCCCCTGGATGGAAACAGGGGTCACCGGTACCTCAGCTCTCCTCAGGTCTACCACCAGCTCCTTAGATGCAAGCTCTAGAATGTGCTTCGGGCACTGTTGAAAATGCAGCTGATCTTATGATGAAGATTAGACTCACATTCCAGGAGGAAGGAGGGAAGCTGCCCACCTACATTTTTTTGGTTGGAGAAACTGCAGCACTCTTTGTGCCACAAAAGGGGCTTCAGCTGTCTGAGAGAAATGGCTTGAGGGTGGAGCAAGTTGTGAAGGGCGTACCATCACATGATGTGATTGCTCTACATATTCAACATGGCTTTGTGCGTGGTAGGTCATGTTTGACCAATCTATTGGAGTTTTTAGACGAGGTTACCAGGAAAGTGGATGAAGGGAAGGCAGTGGATATTGTCTACATGGACTTCAGTAAGGCCTTTGACAAGGTCCCACATGGGAGGTTAGTTAGGAAAATTCAGTCGCTAGGTATACATGGAGAGGTGGTAAATTGGATTAGACATTGGCTCGATGGAAGAAGCCAGAGAGTGGTAGTAGAGGATTGCTTCTCAGAGTGGAGGCCTGTGACTAGTGGTGTGCCACAGGGATCAGTGCTGGGTCCATTGTTATTTGTCATCTATATCAATGATCTGGATGATAATGTGGTAAATTGGATCAGCAAATTTGCTGATGATACAAAGATCGGAGGTGTAGTAGACAGTGAGGAAGGTTTTCAGAGCCTGCAGAGGGACTTGGACCAGCTGGAAAAATGGGCTGAAAAATGGCAGATGGAGTTTAATACAGACAAGTGTGAGGTATTGCACTTTGGAAGGACAAACCAAGGTAGAACATACAGGGTAATTGGTAAGGCACTGAGGAGTGCAGTAGAACAGAGGAATCTGGGAATACAGATACAAAATTCCCTAAAAGTGGTGTCACAGGTAGATAGGGTCGTAAAGAGAGCTTTTGGAACATTGGCCTTTATTAATCAAAGTATTGAGTATAAGAGCTGGAATGTTATGATGAGGTTGTATAAGGCATTGGTGAGGCTGAATCTGGAGTATTGTGTTCAGTTTTGGTCACCAAATTACAGGAGTGATATTAATAAGGTTGAAAGAGTGCAGAGAAGGTTTACAAGGACGTTGCCGGGACTTGAGAAACTCAGTTACAGAGAAAGGTTGAATAAGTTAGGACTTTATTCCCTGCAGCGTAGAAGAATGAGGGGAGATTTGATAGAGGTATATAAAATTATGATGGGTATAGATAGAGTGAATGCAAGCAGTCTTTTTCCACTGAGGCAAGGGGAGAAAAAAACCAGAGGACATGGGTTAAGGGTGAGGGGGGAAAAGTTTAAAGGGAACATTAGGGGGGGCTTCTTCACACAGAGAGTGGTGGGAGTATGGAATGAGCTGCCAGACGAGGTGGTAAACGCGGGTTCTTTTTTAACACTTAAGAATAAATTGGACAGATACATGAATGGGTGGTGTATGGAGGGATATGGTCCGTGTGCAGGTCAGTGGGACTAGGCAGAAAATGGTTCGGCACAGCCAAGAAGGGCCAAAAGGCCTGTTTCTGTGCTGTAGTTTTTCTATGGTTTCTATGGTTTCTATGTTCGAGTGACCCACAAGGTGTGCCCTCCTCCATCTTTTACCGAGTTACTCAGAAGTTGGAGAGGTGGAAAACATGACTGAGGAGCAGAATATTTCTAAAAGCTAAGTCGTGTCTCCGGCGGTAGCCTCTGTTGCTAAAGTGACCCCTGATGCCACGGAGATAGGGCTTTTGCAGAATGAGGTGAAAAACCTTTGCGCTGAGCTGACTCGGTGGATGTCTGCTAACGTTTCGGCGAAACATGACACGCCCGTTAGGAATCCTGGCCCATCTGTGGGACTTACTAAGCAGAGGAATGCTGCTGAGAAGGGACTGCTGACTAGAGAGGTGACTGGGAGTTTCTGTCACCACTGTGGAGAATATGGATATTTTAAGTGAGACTGTGAGAGACAGGAAAATCTTCAAAAAGTAAGTCAGCGGTCAATCAAACAGAGGAGAAAAGAAGCAACACTACGAAGGGACCCAGTAAGGGAACAATCTGGCGTGCCAGGGAGGATATGTTCCAATCAGTGTATCAAGGAAAACACTAACACGCAAAACACTACTCCTGAAGGTTCTCAACTTAATTTGCTTTACAGATCCCTTTACAACTGGAAATTGACACATTTACTATTGACGCCACTCCGTGCCCCTGAGATCTGGGGACTCAGTACTGATGGGCACCCGTACAATGGTCACTTGCTGAAACTGGAGTTTTCAGAAGTAGATGTTGGCGTAACTGAGACTATTGGTATGCTGACGATGGTCTGCCCAGATCCGGCTGAAAAAAGGAGTGGCTTCCATTCTTGTGGGAACAAATACTCCCAGTGTGAGAAGGCGAGTGGGAGCATGCAAGGAGGGAATTTCTCAAAAACCTTGTCCATTCGCCCAGTGTTCAGAGCTGCTTCTGAGAAGGTGCAAGTTCCTCCTAAGCAGAATGATAAGGATAAATGAAGAACTCCCAGTCTAAACCTGTCATGTTACGCCCTGAAGGAGTAGCTAGAGTGACAGAGGACACCCCCTCCTTCTGAGAAAGGTCTCGATGGTTAGCACCAGCAGAGGTTGAAGATGCTGGGCAGCACCTACTTAAACTGAAGCGAGCTGAGTTCAGTCAGGGAGCAGGGCAGTCTGAGTCACCGGACGGTAAGGGTGATGGTCAGCTGGAGGATAAGAACGGTCACAAGGGGTGGCTCAAGCTGGATAAGCTAAAGCTGAGACGTGGAGACATCAGAGAGTCAAGAATCCCCAGATAGGCTGGCATATGATGCACCTGGGAAACAGAGTGTGGTGTCAATCCTATTAGTGAGACATGTAACTTCCATGTAATGCCCTGGGTAAGGTTTCTACTGCTATGCTGTAAGGTATTTTTATTTCAGCACTTTTCTGTAAAAGCAGTGTGTCCTGTTTGTAAGAGTGTTTTGGTTTTGGCTAAAGATAGGGAGACACGTTGTCCAACTTAGGAATGTTTTGTTCAGCCAGTCGGGTTTGTCTTAGTACGTGTTGTAACTTTCTGTCCAGTGGGATCCAATGGAAAATTCGAGAGAGTTGGGCAGGATCACAGTTCCGAGGGACAGCAGACTGGTTAGAGGTCTTTTGGTGAGAGCTGTGGAACGGGGCACAAGGGAAGAAGGTCGCAGAGTGCCACTTGAAGGAGAGACCCCGTTGTAAGAGGCGTTTTACACAGATGGACGGTTCCAAGGAGGAAGTGCCAATACTCCTGAGTTAGCCAGTTCGTTGGAAATGGCCTTCGAGGGAAGTACGAACTGAGGCTAGTGTTTTTCACGTAGATAGTGGGTTCAGCGTGTGAGTAAAGAGATACACCCATCTACTAGAGGAACGAGCTCCAATGTTTATGTGCACATTGGACTGGTTTAACTGTAATAGGCCCTTTTATTTTTCTTTCCTTTTTCTGTTAACTGTTCGTTAAAGTTGAAATATTGGTAAATATATTTCATTTGTAAATTTTATGCCGGTGTATGATCTGTTATATCTTGGCAGATGATAACTTTGCATGGGGCAGTAGTTACACAGCTTTCTCCACAATTCTCATTCCGTTGGCTGAACCAAAACCATACCAACGCATGACATGCATTGTTTATTGAAGGTGCCCTTCTCACCGCCTAGTCACGTGGCTGTTAGCAGAGTTAGCTACTGAGCTGTTTGTTACGAGCCACAGTGAGAAGGTTGCAACTTATCTACATCTTTCTTGTGGTGTGTGACCAAAACTGCACACAATACTCCAAATTAGGCCTCGCCAATGTCTCATACAAAGTCAACATAACATCCTCTCTCCCATACTCAGTACTTTGATCCATGAAGGCCATCAAAAGGAAAACATCTACTGCTGTTATAGTTAAGTGTCATAGAGTTGTGCGAATACTGCATACTGCACTATATCCCAGCTGTCAGCAATAATAAGGCAATTTCAGAACTCCAGGCTTTCCCTGCAGGACTGCAATGATTTCCCCCTCAGCAATCCAGTCCACTTCACAAAATCCAACTCCTACCACCCTTGATGACATTGACTCACCCGAAAAGCTTCTGTTCAGGTCACCCATGTATCTTCGGCCTCTTACCTCAGATCAGGCTCTCGGCTCTTCCCCGATGACAACAGTTTCTCCTCTCACACCCAGTCAAAAAAGCCAGGAGTTTGAACGCAACTTAATATTTGGTACTCTGCAACAAAACTGACGTATCTTATAGCTTCAAATCTATTTAAATCAGCTCGAAGTCTGAAGATGATCTTTTGGATCAATCTTGGAGTTTTCAATATTGAACACTTTTAGGAGGAAGGAGATGTGAGCAAGTGATTACTTAAACAAATGAAGTCTTAGACACTGTGATGCAAAAAGATTGGAGGGTCATGGTATATGAAATGCTTTGATAAATTGCCAGATCCAAAATGAATACCAAATATGGATTGTAGGAACATAGAAGTACTTATCACTTGAATAAAAATAATGTGGTTTCTCAGAACGAGTGACATTTTTGCATCGTCTGGTCCTGCTACATTTTATTCTCCCAAACTAACGTCCACCAGTTGATTTCCAGAGTTTCTCATAGATTGGATGTTGTTCTAGGAACAGTCATCTGAACTATTTTAAAGGGATTGCCAAATTTTGTGGGAAATTTTATGCAGTGTGTCTGTAACTTTTCTGCAGTTTAAAAGAAGTGGTGGATTCCAAATCACAAATAGCCTGTCCTAACCCAACCATCTAGACACCACAGCTATGGTGTTGAAGTTCAGAGAGCTGAAGAGTTTCAAGTTAGAAACCTGAAGGCACACACTCAATGATTCAGGAACAGCTCTTCCCCTCTGCCATTCAATTTCTGAATGGACATTGGACCCAGGAATACTACCTCGCTACTTTTTTACCCCTACCACCCAGGTCACGCTCTCTTCTCACTGCTGCCATCAGGAAGAAGATACAAGAGCCTCAGGACTCGCACCACCAGGTTCAGGAACAGTGACTACCCCTCAGCCATCAGGCTCTTGAACCAAAGGGGACAACTTCACTTGCCCCATCATTGAAATCTTCCCACAATCTTCAAGGACTCTTCGCCTCATGCCCTCAATATTTATTGCTTTTTTTTAATATTTACATTTGCACAGTTTGTCATCTTCTGCACTTTGGTTGAACGCCCTAGTCTGTCGGTCCTTCATTGATTCTGACGTGGTTACTACTCTATAGATTTGTTGAGTGTGCCCATAAGAAAATGAATCTCAGGGTTGTATATGGTGACATTTATGTACCTTGACAATAAAATTTACTTTGAACTTTGAAGTAACCTCACCAACTCCTCGGAAGGCTAAAGAAATTTGGGACGCCTCCATTGGCCCTTATCAATCCACCATGGAAAGCATCCCCGTCTGGATGCAGTGCATCTTGCCATGGCAGCTGCTCCGCCTGAGATCGCAAGAACCTGCAGAGTGGTGGACACAGCTCAGTGCATCTTGAAAGCCAGCCGCACCTCTGAGGGCTCTGATTTACACTTCTTGCTGCCCCAGTAAAACAGTCGGCAACCACAAGGACCAAACTCACCCTGGACAGTCTCTCTTCACCCCTCTCCCATTGGGCAGAAGATACAAAAGCCTGAAAGTACACACCACCAGACTCAAGGACAGCTTCTACCCTGCTGTTATAAGATTATTGAATGGCTCTCTAGTACGGTGAGATCGACTCTTGATTTCACAACCAAACTCATTGAGATGTTGCACCTTGTTACCTACCTTTCCCTGGAGTTGTTACACTTTAGACCGTAAGACGTAGGCGCAGAATTGGGCCATTTGGCTAATCATTGGCACTAATCAATCCTAATCAATCATGGCTGATCCTTTTTTTTTCCCTTCCTCAGCCCCACTCTTTGGCCTTCCCCCATAACCTTTGATGCCGAGAACAGTCAAGAACCTATCAGTCTCCACCCAGTGACCTGGCCTCCACTGCTGCCTGTGGTAATAAAATCCACAAATTCACCAACCTCTGGCTAAAGAAATTTCTCCACATCTCTGTTTTAAATGGACGCCCCTCTGTCCTGAGGCTGTGCCCTCTTGTCCTAGACTCCACCACCATGGGAAACATCCTTTCCACATCCACTCTGTCCAGGCCTTACAACACTCGAAAGGTTTCAATGAGATCCCACCCCTCCCCCCACCAGCGAGTACAGACCCAGAGCCATCAAATGTTCCTCACATAGTAACCCTTTCATTCCCAGAGTCATCCTTGTGAACCTTCATTCTGCATTCTGTTTTTGCTTTACCTTGTTCTGCCTCAATACACCGTGGAATGATCTAACCTGTATGAACAGTGTGCAGGACAAGCTTGTCACTGTATCTTGATATGTGACAATAATGATGCTGGTCCTCCATTGTGTCTGACGGCAACAGAAAACAAGATCACCGGGGAGTGGGGGGAGAGGGCTTTTAAAGTAGAAAAGCCATTGTACTGGGGCAGTCCCACTCTCTCGACCTTAGTGGTCTGGGTCCAGTGGTACGTGCAAGCGTCACAACACTGGCGCTTTTCTTGGTTGCAGTGGACGGCCATGACATAGTCGGTGCCTCGTCACGCCTTTCGCTCTCCATTGAGTGTTGCCGTGGCACTTTCCTGGCCGTCAGACCTCACCCGCCCGTCCGCCGAGGGTGGCTTCACACGCTGGGGCAGGTATGGCCCTGTCTCACTGGGGTAGGAAGGCGCCGGCTCCCCTGGCCTGCCAAAGTGGTGTAGTGGGGGTGTGGCCACTGTCAGGAGCAAATAGCGACTTGCAGCCAGAGGTGAGAACTGCGTGTCCGGTGGGGGGGGGGGGGGGGGGGGGGGCGCCCCCAGAACGGACATGATAAAGCCCTTCACCAGAGGTGCTGCCCTTCCCTGAACTCTCCATATACCCTTTGACGTACTGTTTGTCAGTAATATACAACTGATTCTGAGATGGAAGGCACAACTGGGGTGGGGTGGGGGAGTGGATGATGGTCAGATGACATCTGGTGATAGAGGGGAGGGGAAGGGAAAGGTGAAGAAAGAAAGAAGGAGCCTAGGTGGATACTAGGCTGAGTGAGTGCGAGAGTGAATACCAGTTGGCGTCTGGGTCACCTAAAGTTATCTTTTTTTTATTTTTTATTTGGAGAGTAACAGGCCCTCCAACCCAACGAGCCCACACCACCCAATTACGCATATATGACCAATGACCTGCAGCACGGTAGCGTAGAGGTTAGCGCAACGCTTTACAGCAGCGGTCCCCAACCACCGGGCCGCGGACCGGTACCGGGCCGCAAAGCATGCGCTACCGGGCCACGAGGAAACGATATGATTGGCGATATGAGTCAGCTGCACCTTTCCTCATTCCTTGTCACGCCCACTGTTGAGCCATTACGCATGCGAGGTCATTACCCACGCGTCATCCATGTCAGCGCGGGAAGGAGATCAACTCCTCGAGCTTGCAAATGACGGCGGGCTGAAAAGTATGTTTGACATAACATCTCTGCCGGCATTCTGGATCAAAGTCAAGGCTAAATATCCTGAGATAGCCACGAAAGCACTGAAAACGTTGCTTCCATTTCCAACATATCTCTGCAGTGAATGCAACGAAAACCAAATTGCGGAATAAACTGGACATAAGGAACCCCCTTCGAGTACCGCTGTCTCCCATCAGCCCTCGATGGCACCGTCTTGTTGCAGGGAAACAAGCCCAGGCCTCCCACTGATTCAGCAATATTGGTGTGTTGCAATGATTTTATATGTTCATACGGGGAAAATATGTGCTGTGTGTTTAATATCCAAACATTACTTAAAATGTTATGATGCTATTGACTTACTTACATAACCATATAACAATTACAGCACGGAAACAGGCCATCTCTGCCCTCCTAGTCCGTGCCAAATGCTACTCTCACCTAGTCCCACCGATCTGCACTCAGCCCATAACCCTCCATTCCTTTTCTGTCCATATACCTATCCAATTTTTCTTTAAGCGATAATACCGAACTTGTCCCTACCACTTCTACTGGAAGTTCGTTCAATACTTACTTCAAACTCCCCTGTCCTCCCCTGATTACTGACTTATCGCTATATTCATGCGAGGAAAATATGCGCTGTGTGCTTAATATTAAATTCGTTAGATAAACCCATTTAGAAACGAAATTGAGCGTATTAGCCACTTATCACCTATATTCTGGTTGTGATTAACAACCCCCCACCTCCATACAGAATCGCCAAAAACGATTTGTAGAAAAAAATCGGCACGTACATGCATGTGCACTGGTGCCTGCGCAAGACTTCATGGTCATTGTAGTCTCTCGGGGTAAGCAACGTATTTGACTGCAACGCTTGTCCGTTGGCAAACCTCCCCCCCCCCGCCCCCCGCACCCGGGTCGGCTGGTCCGCAAGAATATTGTCAATATGAAACCGGCCCGCAGTGCAGAAAAGTTTGGGGACCCCTGCTTTACAGTACCAGCAACCCGGGTTCAAATCCCGCTGCTGCCTGTAAGGGGCTTGTACGTTCTCCCCATGACCGCGTGGGTTTCCTCTGGGCGCTCCAGTTTCCAAGGACATACCGGTTGGTAGGTTAATCGGTCGTTGTAAATTGTCCTGTGATTAGGCTAGGCTCGCTGTATCTCAATAGATAAATAACCCATTAACCTGTATGTTTTTGGGACATGGGACGAAAGCAGAGTGCCTGGAGGAAAAAAAAATCAAATCACAAACAAGAGAAGATCTGCAGATGCTGGAGATCCGAGCAAAGCACATAAAATGCTGGAGGAACTCTGCAGGCCATGGAGAAGAGTAAACAGTCGACGTTTCAGGTCCTGACGAAGGGTTTCGGCCCGAAACATCGGCTGTACTTTTTCCGGTTGATGCTGCCTGGCATGCTGAGTTTACTCCAGCATTTCCTGGAGGAAATCCACGTGGTCGGGGGAGCGCATACAAACTCCTTACAAGCAGCGGCCGGAATTGAACTTGTTCCTCCGATCAATGGTGCTGTGAAGTGTTATGCTAGGGCACTGAATTTATAGAAATGGGTCAGTTGGCCTATTGTCTTTCACTGGGAAGATGCTGCAGTAAGGAAGCAATAGCGGGACATTCAAAATACAGCAATCAAGCAGGCCAAAATCACCTTCTGAAAGAAAACCCCTTTTTGATACAATTATTTGGATTATTTGAGGAAGTATTAAGCAGGGTGAGAAAAGGGAACCAAATAGGCGTTCCACAAGGAATCAAAAAGGTTTTGCAAGAAGACGAGAATGCAGAGTAAGTTGTGGCTGATAGTTTGAGGTAGTGGCCAACCAGCAGAAAACAGAGCTGAGAATATCAGGTGAGTTTGGAATTGTCATTCAGTAACTTGTTACCTGGGCTCACAGGACTGGGCAGGTCAGGACTTCACTCACTGGAGCGTAGACTGAGAAACGATCCTGTGGAGTTCCTAAAATCACGAGGGGCACAGATAGGACCGCAGCACTCAGACCTTTACTTCCTCCCCCCACCAGGGATGGGGAATCAAGAACTGGGAGGCAGAGGTTCGGGGTGAGACGGAAGACAAGCAATGGGAACCTGAGGTCAGCCGTTTCAGGTGGCGCGACTACGGGATGAGCTGCTGGTGGAAGTGGTCAAAGCTGGTACATGTATAATATAACGTTTGAAAGGCATTTAGATAGTTACACGGATAGGAAAGGTTGAGAAGGAGCTGAGCCAAGTATGGACAAACGGGACTAAATTGGATGAGTATCGAGGTTGGCATGGACCAGATGAGCCAAAGGTCTTGTTTCCATGTTGTTATGATTCTACAATTCTAGTGCAGTGCCTCAGGGGCTATGCCTACTTACAACCTATATTTAAAGCTTGGAGGAGGAGACCAAGTGCACTGTAAACAAATTTAATGATGATACAGTGATAGACAGGGCAGCAAGGTGGAGGTATGTCTCTACCAAAGGTGGTGTAAGCTGCTCCTTCCCACTGCTAGCCTGCAGGTCACCCTTGGGCAAGGTGTGGCACTTGCTAAGCCCCCCAATCAGGGTCACGTGAAGCCACAGGAGCAGGTGGTGGATGGTCGTATGAGCAGCTGGTGCACATCACAAGTCCTGGTTACGCGACAACCGACACCAGGCAGTCAATCTCCGAAGAGCTGGTAACAGCTGGGGTCACCCTTCTTGTAAAGACACTGCCCAGAATAAGGCAATGGCAAACTATTTCTGCAGAAAAAATTTGCCAAGAACAATCATGAGAGCATGATTGCCCACGTCATACGATGCAGCGCATAATGAATGAGCTGTGATCGACAGCAGGCACATAGGGAGGAGGGCACAAATCCGCAAAGGAACATGGATTCTGTAAATGGCAAGAATGTGGAAAATGGCAGGGCTAGAAGGAAGGATGAAAAAAATATAATTTAATTGGAGTAAGGCTACAAAGAAACTAGAAGGCTATAGTGGATAAAACACAAAATGAAATCTATCCATTCATTCCTCCCGACTAACTTACCAGGAAAGTTGATGAAGGCAAGGCGGTGAATGTTAACAAGGAATTTGACAAGGTTCCTCATGGGAGGCTGGTCAAGAAGGTTTGGTCACTCGGCATTCAAGATGAGGTAGTAAATCGGATTAGTCATTAACTTTGTGAGAGAAGCCAGAGAGTGGTAGTAGATGATTGTCTCTTTGGCTGGAGACCTGTGACTAGCAGAGAGCCGCAGGGATCAGCGCTGGGCCTGCTGTTGTTTGTCATCTGTATCAATGACCTGGAAGATAATGTGGTTAACTGGATCAGCAAATTTGTAGATGACATCAAGATTAGACCATAAGACCATAAGACATTGGAGCAGAATTAGGCCATTTGGCCCATCGACTCTGCTCCACCATTCAATCATGGTTGACCTTTTACTTTCTCCTCTGCAGGCCATTTCCCAGCCTTCTCCCTGTAACCTTTGATGCCAAGTCCCATCAAGATCCTATCAACCTCTGCCTTAAATACACCCAACGACCCGGCCACAGCTGCACTTGGCAACAAATTCCACAAATTCACCACCCTCTGGCTAAAGAAACGTCTCCGCACCTCTGTTTTGATTGGATGCCCCTCTATCCTGAGGCTGTGCCCTCTTGTCCTAGACTCTCCCACCATGGGAAACATCCTTTCCACATCTACTCTGTCTAGGCCTTTAACATTCGAAAGGTTCCAATGAGATCCCCCCTCATCCTTCTGATTTCCAGCAAGTACAGACCCAGAGCCATCAAACGTTCCTCGTACGATAACCCTTTCATTCCTGGAATCATCCTTGTGAACCTCCTCTGGCCCTCTCCAATGCCAGCTCTTCTCTTCTAAGATGAGGAGCTCAAAGCTGTACATAATACTCAAGGTGAGGCCTCACCGGTGCCTTAAAAAGCCTCAGCATCACATCCCTGCTCCTGTATTCTAGACCCCTTAAAATGAATGCTAACGTTGCATTTGCCTTCCTCACCATCAACTCAACCTGCAACTTAACCTTTTAGCATGTTCTGCACAAGGACTCCCAAGTCCTTTTGCATCTCAGAGTTTTGGATTTTCTCACCATTTAGAAAATAGTCTGCACAGTTATTTCTACTACCAAAGTGCATGACCATGCTTTTTCCAACATTATATTTCATTTGCCACTTCTTTGCCCATTCTCCTAATCTGTCTAAGACCTTCTGCATCCTACCTGCTTCCTCAACACTACCTGCCCCCCCCCACCAATTTTCATATCATCTGCAAACTTGGCAACAAAGCCATCTGTTTCATCATCTAAATCATCTATATACAGCATAAAAAGAAGTGGTCCCAACAGTGATCCCTGCGGAACACCACTAGTCACTGGCAGCCAACCAGACAAGGATCCTTTTATCCCCACTCGCTCCTTTCTTCCAATCAGCCAACGCTCTAACCATGTTAGTAACTTCCCTGTAATACCACTGGCTCTTAACTTCGTAAGCGGCCTCATGTGTGACACCTTGTCAAAGACCTTCTGAAAGTCCAAATAGTCCAAGATTGGGGGTGTAGTGGACAGCAAGGAAAGCTATCATGGCATACAGCGGCATCTAGACCAACTGGAAAAATGGGTTGAAAAATAGCAGATGGAGTTTAATGCAGACAAAAGCGAGGTGCTGCGCTTTGGTCAACCAACTAGGGTAGGTCTTACACAGTGGACAGTGGGACACTGAGGAGTGTGGTAGAACAAAAGGATCTGGGAATACAGGTGCATAATTCATTGAAAGTGGTGGCACAGGTAGATAGCATTGTCAAGAAAGGTTTTGGCACATTGGCCTTCATAAATCTCAGAACTGCGTATAGGAGACAAGATGTTCTGTTGAAGTTGTCTAAGATGTTGGTGGGGCTTAAGTTGGAGTATTGTGTGCAGTTTAGGTCATCTGCCTGCAGGAAAGATGTAATTGAGGTTGAAAGGGTACAGAGAAAATTTACAAGGATGTTGCCGGGTCTGGAGGACCTACATTATAAGAAAAGATTGAATAGGTTAGGACTTGATTCCTGAGAACGTAGAAGATTGAGAGGAGATTTGATAGAGGTATACAAAATTAGGTGCGACTACAGCCAAAGGGTTAAGGGTGAAAGGTGAAAAGTTTAAGGAGAACATGAGGTGAAACTTTTTCACTCAGAGGGTGGTGAGAGGGTGGAATGAGCTGCCGGTGGATATTGTGTATGTGAGCTCAATTTCAACATTTAAGAGAGGTTTGGATAGGTACATGGATGGTAGGGATATGGGAGGGCTATGGTCTGGATGCTGGTCAATGGGAGTAGGTGGATTAAATAGTTTGGCCCCAGCTAGATGGGCTGAAGGGCCTATTTCTGTGCTGTACTTTTCTGTGACTCAATGACTCTAATTTTCCCTGGCACTTATTCTTGCAAAGCGGAAGATGCTCTACACCTACTCATTGACCTCCTCCGTCACTTCCATTCAGGGCCCCAAGCACTCCTTCCAGGTGAGGCAGCACCTCACCTGAAAGTCTGTTGGGATCATCTACTGTATCAGGTGCTCCTGGCACATCTTCCTCTACATCAGTGACACCTGACATAAATTGGGGAACTGCTTTGTCAAACACCTTTTCTCCATCTGCGACAAGCAGGGTTTCCCAGTGGCCAACCATTTTAACTCCAATCCCCACTCAGATTCTGCCATCTTGCTTCATGGCCTCTTCTACGGCCACTCTCAGGTTGGAGGAGCAACACCTCATATTCCATCTGGATAGCCTCCAACCCGATGGCACGGACATCGACTTCTCTAACGTCTGGAAATCTTCTCCTCCCGCTTCCCTCTTCTTCCATCCCACACTCTGGGTCGTCCTTTCCTCTTCTCAGTATGTGACGCTTGTTCATACCGCCAGGCGCGGACTTCTGAGGTCAAGAGAGTGGAAAAGCCCCGGTGCAAATGGCTTTTTCACTTCAGAAACTCTCCTGCGCAGGTTTCCTGTCAACATCAGGCATAATGGGCAACCACCTAACTGCTGTCAGTACATCGTGAAACTTGTGGTTTTGGGCGGCAGTACAGCACAAAGCATTAAAAAATGTTGCAATAAGAAAAATAAAAAAGTAGTCCAAAAAGAAAGTAAAATAGTGAGGTGGTGTTCATGATGGCAGAAGAGAATAAACTGCTCTTAAAACATTGAGTGTGTATCTTCATGCCTCCTCTTGTGTCACAATGAGGACACCTCAGGGTGGACCAGCAACACCTTATGAACATATCAGTCCATAGACTCCTCTACTCTCGCTGTGAGGCCACACTCAGGTTGGAGGAGCAACAGCTTATATTCCGTCTGGGTAGCCTCCAACCTGATGGCATGAACATCGACTTCTCTAACTTCCAGTAATTGCCCCCCCCCACCTTCTGCTTCACCATTCCTGTTTCACTTTCTCACCTTATCTCTTTACCTGTCCATCACCTCCCTCTGGTGCTCCTCCTCCTTCCCCTTCTTCCATGGTCTTCTACCCTCTCTTAATCAGATCCCCCCTTCTCCAGCCCTTTATCTCTTTCACCAATCAACTTCCCAGCTCTTTACTTCACCCTCTCCCCCTCCTCAGTTTCACCAATCACCTACCACCTTGTACTCCTCCCTCCCCTCCCCACACCTTCTAACGCTGACCTTATCTTTTTCTTCAGTCCTGATGAAGGGTCTTGATCCGAAACGTTGACCGTTTACTCCTTTCCATAGATGCTGCCTGGCCTTCTGAGTTCCTCCAGCATCTTATGTGTGTGTTGTTTTGGATTTCCAGCATCTGCAGGTTTTCTTGTGTTTGTGAACTTACGACTGTGTACCGCACGACTCGTAAATCAGATCTTAACCTTTTATTGAAGTAGTGCCTTTAAGGAGCTTGGTTGAAAGGACATGAAACCTGACCTTCAGCCAAATTTTGATTCAAAGCTTTCACCATGCAGAATGCTGCCAGTATTTTAGATGTCAGCGTTCTGCACACAATGCAGAATTTGTTAAAGGAATCATATCATTGTTATGACACAGGAGAGCAATTGGCCCATCAATCCTAGGGATTTGGGCCACTCTTGTTATTGTAAAAGTGCAAATACCTTTCTATTTAATTTAGAAAGAGCCAATAGTGTTCCTAGTTAATTAAAGTATCAATTTGGCATTTCTAGTCTGATATTTATCATCTACACTTATTTATGAAGACACCTTTCTTAGTCAGAAGACTGGCAATAATGCACAAGAGTTTTTAACTCGAAGATCAGTCAGTGAAATACCTCAGATTCTAGGCTGTCTCAACCACAGGAAAGTCTGCAGATTCTGGAAATCCAAAGCTCTGGATGTGCACAGCAGGTCGGGCAGCATCTATGGAAAAGAATAAACAGTCGACATTTTGGGCTGAGGCTCTTCTTCAGGACTGAGAAGGAAAGGAGGAGACGCCAGAATAAAAAGGTGTGGGGGGGAGGGGAAAGAGGCTAGGTGGAAGGTGATAGGTGAGGCCAGATGATCTTTTACCTCTTCTCACCTGCCTATCACCTCCCCCTGGGTCCTCTTCCTCCTTCCTTTTCTCTCATGGTTCCACTCTCCTCTTCTACCAGATTCCTTCTTCTTCAGCCCTTGACCTTTCCCACCCACCTGGCTTCACCTATCATCGTCTAGCTACCCTCCTTCCCCTGCCCTACCTTTTTATTCTGGCATCTTCCCCGCTTCCTTCTCAGTTCTGAAGAAGGGTCTCAACCCAAAACTGTCATAAGAGGGGCACTGGGAGCGGACCCAAATGCAAGACATAGACACTGAAGTACCAGGAACAGGACTAGAACTAGAGTTAAGCAAGCAAGGGAAGTGGGGAAGAAAGGATGCTGGACATGACACAGGTCCTGGACGAGACAAGGATACAGGGCCAGGGCTAGGACTTGACTAGGATAGCGGAATCAGGACATGGAACTGGGAACTAGGAGCCTGGGCTTGGACTCCGAGCCAGAGACTGGACAAGGACCTGGGTCTTGACTCGGGCTCTGACCCCGGAACTAGGTGAGGGCATGACGTGGCTACAGGACTGGACATGGCTTGGGTTCTTCATGGCTTGGGTATGGACTCCGAGCCAGAGACTGGGCAAGGGCCCAGAACCTGGGACTTGACTCGGGCTTGGACTCCAGAACTAGGCGAGGACAAGACGTGGCTACAGGATGAAGAGAGGCAACAAGACTAGATGTGAGACTCCTGGACAGGACAAGGGAGCCCCAGCACAGGATGAGGGAACCCCAGCACCGGGCTGGGCAAGATACTACTGGGCAGCGAGACACATGGACAAGACGAGAACACAAAGTCGTGGCTTGGACAGGACAAGATTCTTGGATCATGGCTAGGACTGGACGAGACCCCGAAGCCTAGACTTGGTAAAGGGAGAGACAGGAATGCAGAGCCTTGGTCGAGGGAGAGACAGGAACATGGAGCACAGAGCTGGGACCCCTCCTTGGAAACAGGACGTAGGGCCAGGTCTCATACACAGAATGCAGAATACACCGAGACGGTTCCCAACTAAAGGCAGCGGCAGACGGCCAGACCTACCTAGCGAAGGCGTGGACACAGACAGTTCCCAACACTAGCTAGTGGCAAACGGCCGGACCTACCTAGCGAAGGCGTGGTTACAGACGGCTCCCAACACTAGCTAACGGCAAACGGCCGGACCTACCTAATGAAGGCGTGGACACAGAGACAGATCAAAACAACGATAGGCAGTTCCTTATCTTGCTCCAGCAATTGAACTTGACAGCGGTGCAGGTGAGGGTTACAGACGAGGTAAGGCTTCAGACGAGGCAAGGCGAGGCAAGGCAAGGCAAGGCTTCAGATGAGGCAAGGCGAGGCAACAGAAGGAAGGGGAACAGAAGGGATTCAGACAGGAGGTATGGACAGCAACAATCCAGCAGCCAGAGGCGGTATCCTGAAGGTATTTATGAAGCCAGCCCAAACGAGAATCAGCTGCCTCAACAGAAACTAGGGAAAACCGGAAAACCTGGAATAAGGGACATGGACCGGACCATGAACCAGAATGCGGATTTCACGGACCAGACCATGACAGAAAAATCGACCATATATTAATTTCCTTAGATGCTGCCTGACCTGCTCAGTTCCTCCAGTGCTTGTGTCTGCTATCTTCATCAGAAGTTCTGTATTCTATCATCTAGCTGTGAGTAATCTCATTTCTCTGATAGATTTTGTTTCAGTTCATTGACTGAAACAGATTTATCTAATACAGGGGTTACCAACATTTTTTATGCCATGTTCCAATACCATTAAGCAAGGGGTCCATAGACCCCAGTTTGGGGACCCTGATCTAAAAATATTAACTTTACTTGATACATGTACATCGACACACACAGTGAAATGTGTCATTTGTGTCAACAGCCAACAATCTGAGGATCTGCTGGGACAGGCTGCAAGTGTCAAAGTTTAAAGTTCAAAATAAATGTTATTAACGAAGTACATATATGTCACCATATACAACCCTGGGATTCATTTTCTTGTGGGCATACCGAACATATCTACAGAATAGTAACTATAACGGGATCAATTAAGGATCAAGCAAAGTGCAGAAAACAAACTGCACAAGTACAAAAATCGATAGATAGCAATAAATAACAAGAACATGCGGTAGAGTCCTTCAAAGTGAGATTAGATAAGATTAGACACGCAATCCTCTTTTACTGTCATTTAGTAGTGCATGCATTAAGAAATAATACAATTTTTTCCAGAATATCACAGAAACACATGACAACCCAACTTAAAAACGAACAAAAACCACATAATTATAACATATAGTTACAAAAGTGCAAAGCAAAATCGTAATTTGATAAGAACAGACCATGGCATGGTAAAAGTCTCAAAGTCTCTCAAAAGTCTCATCATCTCACGCAGATGGTGAGCCTCCAGCCTCGCCAACTTGCTGATGCAGCATACTGGAAGCATCCGACTACAGTCCGACTCCGAGTCTGTCTGAAAACTCCGAGCCTCCGACCAGCCCTCCGACACCGAGCACCGAGCACCATCTCTGCTGAGCGCTTCGACCCCGGCCCCGGCAACAGGCAATAGGCAAAGCCGAGGATTTGGGGCCTTCCCCTCCGGAGATTCTCCATCGCGCAGCAGCAGTGGCAGTGAAGCAGGCATTTCAGAGGTTACTCCAGGTGTTCCTCTGTGCTTCTCACATCTGTCTCCATCAAATCTGGATTGTGCACAGCCCCCTAGTTAACACATAATCGATATCATTGGGAACAGTCGCACGCGCTGCGTCGCGCCGCCATCTTCTCCTCCTCCCTCATTGGTTGTGGGAACATTTCAATGATGGGGCAAGTGAAGTTGAGTGCAGTTATCCCCTTTTCTTCAAGAGCCTGATGGTTGACGGATCACCACACTTCCAGTGCCAGCATAGCATGCCCACAACTGACTAACCCTAACCTATTTGCCTTTGGAATGTGGGAAGAAACCAGAGCACCTGGAGGAAACCCACGCTGTCGTGGGGAAAGTATACAAATCCATTACAAACAGTGACGGGAATTGAACCCTGATTGCTGGTGATGTAAAGTGTTACGCTGACCGTTCGCTGCCCCTTATTGCTGAACCTCAGCGACATTATTTGGAAGCTTGATCACCTTTCATAAGCCGCCTGACGTCTATTTTCTAAAAGGCAGACAAAACTTCCTTCAGCTCAATGACAGAGAAACTGAAGGCCTTTTTTCCTCTTCTCATTGCTTCCACCAGGAAGGATATTCAGCAGACTGAATACTCGCACTAAACAACTCAGGGGCAGCTTCTTCCCCTCTGCCATCAGATACCTGAATGCACATTGAACCCATGAACACTACTTCTCAACTTTATCTTCTCTTTTTGCACTACTATACATGTGTAGTGGAGAGTGTATTGATGGCTGCCACACAGCCTGGCATGGAAACACCAATCTCTTTGAGTGGAAAGTCCTATAAAAGGTAGTGAATTCGGTCCATGGGTAAAGCCCTCCCAACCATTGAGCACATCTACATGAAACGATGTTGTAGGAAAGCAGCATCCATCATCAGAGATCCCCACCTCCCAGGCCATGCTCTTTTCTCGCTGTCGCCATCAGTAGAAGGTACAAAAGCCTCAGGACTCGCACCACCAGGTTCGAGAACAGTTAACATCAACCTCTTGAATAAAATTGGATAACTACATTCACTTGCCTGATCATTGAAATGTTCCCACAACTAATGATCTCACTCTAAGTACTCTTTATCTCATTACCTCATGTCCTCGTTATTTATTGTTATTTATTTCTATTTGCATTTGCACAGTTTGTTGTCTTCTGCACTCCGGTTGATCTTTCATTGACCCTATTATAGTTACTATTCTATAGATTTGCTGAGTATGCCCGCAGGAAAATGAATCTCAGGGTTGTATATGGTGATATATATGCACTCCGATAATAAAATTGACTTAGAACTTTGTACTTATTTAACTTTTTTGATACACTTACTGTAATTTATAGTTTTTATAATTATGTATTGCATTGTACTGCTGCTGCGTTACAACAAATTTCACGACACATGCCAGTGACGTGCTTGTAATGTGCAAGGACTGGGTATCAAAGCTGATGATTCACCTAGTGGGAGTCGGGCATCAGGGTGAGAGTCGCTGAGTCGCCTAGCATGCGCCAGGGGCCAGTCGACGAATGATATCAGTGGACTAGGACAGTCTGGGCTATGAATTGAATTGAATATTAAACCTGATTCGGATTCTGATTTTTGCCAGATACTATTACAATGCCCGTTTCAGACTTTGGTAACGTACAGTCTCCATCACTTAGTGCTTACAAACACAGGACAACCTCTGTTACGCACCATCTGGCTCAAAATGTTAGAGCTCGATGCTTAGCAGTACTGAGTAGCTACAAGGGTTCCACAGGTTCAAGATAATTGATCACCATCACCTTCTTAAGGAAATAAGTCAGTCTAGCCAATAATCCATGAATCTTCAGAAAGAAAGCAGGTAGCCTGCAAGTTCAATACAGCTTGTTCCGCTACAGCACAATAGATCAAAGTTCAAAGTCAGAAGCAGAATTGGAATCAGGTTTACTATCACCAGCATGTGACAAGAAATTTGTTAATTTAGCAGCAGCAGTTCAATGTAATACAGAATATAAAAGAAAACAAAATAATAATAATAATAAATAAATAGATAGATCACAGTATACGTATATTGAATAGATTAAAAATGGTGCAAAAACAGAAATGCTGCATATTAAAAGAAGTGAGGTAATGTTCGAGAGTTCAAAGTCCATTCAGGAATCGGATGGCAGAGGGGAAGAAGCTGTTCCTGAATCGCTGAGTGTGTGCCTTCAGGCTTCCGTACCTCCTACATGATGGTAACAATGAGAAAAGAGCATGCCCTGGGTGCTGGAGGTCCTTAATAATGGACGCTGCCTTTCTGAGACACCTCTCCCTGAAGATGTCCTGGGTACTTTGTAGGCTAGTACCCAAAATGGAGCCGACTAGATTTACAACCCTCTGCAGCTTCTTTCGGTCCATTTATTATCAAAGTCTGTCTACATTATACAACCTTGAGATTCATCTCCTTACAGGCAGCCACTGAACAAAGACACACAGAATCAGAATCAGGTTTAATATCATCGGCACACGTTGTGAAACTTGTTAACTTTGCCGCAGCAATACAATGTAATACATGATAAATACAGAAAAACAGAACTGAATTACAGTACATATAACACACATAAAAGTTGCTGGTGAACGCAGCAGGCCAGGCAGCATCTCTAGGAAGAGGTACAGTCGACATTTCGGGCCGAGACCCTTCGTCAGGACTAACTGAAAGAAGAGCTAGTAAGAGATTTGAAAGTGGGAGGGAGAGGGGGAGATGCGAAATGATAGGAGAAGACAGGAGGGGGAGGGATGGAGCCAAGAGCTGGACAGTTGATTGGCAAAAGGGATATCAGAGGATCATGGGACAGGAGGCAAAAGGCCCTCCCCCTCCTGTCTTCTCCCATCATTTTGGATCTCCCCCTCCCCCTCCCACTTTCAAATCTCTTACTAGCTCTTCCTTCAGTTAGTCCTGACGAAGGGTCTCGGTCCGAAATGTCAACTGTACCTCTTCCTAGAGATGCTGCCTGGCCTGCTGCGTTCACCAGCAATTTTTATGTGTGTTGCTTGAAATCCCAGCATCTGCAGGTTTCCTCTTGTTTACAGTACATATATATATGTATATTAAATAGTTAAATTAAGTTAAGTAATGCAAAAACAGAAATTTTTAGAAAAAGTAGTGAGGAAGTGTTCATAAGTTCAACGTCCACTCAGAAATCGGATGGCAGAGGGGAAGAAGCTGTTCCTGAATTGTTGATTGTGTGTCATCAGGCTCCAGTTCCTCTTTCCTGATGGTAACAGTGAGAAGAGGGCATGAGCTGGGTGATGACTGTCCTTAATGATGGATGTCCCCTTTTTGAGGCATTGCTCCTTGAAGATGTCTTGGATACTACGGAGGTTCGTGCCCATGATGGAACTGAACTGTCTGCAGCTTACTTAGATCCCTTACAGTAGGCCCACCCCCAATACCAGATGGTGATGCAGCCAGTCAGGAAGCAAGAACCCATTTAAAAAACAGTCCAAACACCCAATCTGCAGAGAGAAGGGAAAAAACAAATAGTGTAAACGATGAAAGCAAACAGCATTCAGAACAAAAGTGAGCCCACAGACACGAAGCCTGGAGCTGAGGAGCAGGCCACAGCCTCAGTTCAGTGCAAAGCTGAGTAAGCATCACGGAGCCCCCAGATGCAGAGCCCGGAGCAGCCGAAGCAGGCCATAGGCTCAGCCTCAGTTCAGAACAGAGCCGAGTAAAGATCGCGGAGCCCTCAGACACGGAGCCCGGAGCAGCCGAAGCAGGCCACAGGCTCAGCCCCAGTTCAACGGGGGGTTGCGTTCCTCGGAATCCTCATGGTACAGAAAGAGCAGCAGTCAGCACAACACTATTACAGCTTGGGGTGTTCCGCAGTTCAGAGGTCATTTCCAGCACTGCCTGTAAGAAGTATATACGCTCAACCCCGTGAGTGCGTGGGTTCCCCCCCCCCCCGGTGCTTCAGTTTCCTCCCACAGTCTAAGTACAGGTAGCAGGCTAATTGGTCATTGTAAATGAGGCTAGTGTTAAATAGGCGGGTTGCTGGGCTGCTGGGCCGGAAGGACGTGTTCCACACTGAATCTCGAAACAAATAAATGAAATCACAAAATGAAATCAATTACATCAATGGGAAAAAGCAGGTGAGAGGCTGTAAAGTTTTAGACTTACAAAAACTTTACTTTACCAGCAAGATTTTCAAAAATAAAGGTGCTTTTGATAGCTATATATTTATTTGTTGCTGCAAGCTAAAAATACAAGAGGCTGTCTGTTATATTGAACAGAGTATCCATGCTCAAGTCTCAATAGAACTGATTGCTTGGCTTATCAATTAATGTGTTCTTAAGAGACAACCGTGTCTGATTACTGCAGGGAGGTTTGATGAAAGCAGGGGTTTTTTTATCCCCCAAGTCAGTTTTTTTCTTACTTGTTAGTTTTCTAGGTAATACTAAAGTGGTTTTCTAGTTTCTTAGCAAAGCACCGTTATCAATTTGGCTTGTGTAATGCAAATGATGTTCGCCAATTCGTCATAGTCACGGGCTTATTCAGCACAGAAACAGGCCCGATGACCCAACTGGTCCACACCAACCACAGCATCCTGTCTCACTAGACTTGAATGCCCAAATTCATCGCATAATCTCCCAAGTCCCTCTCCTCCCCTCCAAATGAATGGGACCTCATTCCATATACTGACCATCCTCTGTGTAAATAAGTTATTTCTCAAGTCTCTCACAAATCTTATGTGGTATCTGCGCCCTCCTGTTTCCAACTCCCTTACCCTGGGGAAAAGATGATGACTGTCCACCATATCCATACCCCTCATGATTTTATAACCTTCAAGGAGGCCACCCCAGTCTCCTGCGGAACAAAGATCCAGCCAGTTCCTATGACTCAGGTCCTCAAATCCAACCAGCATCCTGTGTAAATCTCACAAAATGCTGGAGGAACTCAGCTGAACAGGCAGCATCTATGCAGAGGAATGAGAACCAATGCTTCAGGACAAGACACTTCAATGAAACATTGGCTCTTTACTTCTCTCCATAGATGCTACCTGACCTGCTGAGTTCAAATTTCAAAGTTCAGAGTAAATTTATTATCTAAGTCCATATATGTCACCATATACAACCCGAAAATTCCTTTTCTTGTGGGCCTGCTCAATAAACCTCTAGAATAATAACCATAACAGGAAATAATGCTGAGCCTTTATATGACACTAATCAGACCCCACTTGGAGTATTGTCACCAGTTTTGGGCACGGATGTGTTGTTATTGGAGAGAGGCCAGAGGAGGTTCATGAGGATAATTCCATGAATGAAAGGGGCTAACATACGAAGAGCGTTTGGCAGCTTTAGGCCTGTACTCACTGGAATTTAGAAGAATGCAGGGGAGGGGGGGTATCTGATTGAAACTTACCGAAATTGAAAGGATTAGGTAGGGTGGATGTGGAAAGGATGTTTCCTGTGGTGGGGGTATCCAGCCTCAAAATTGAGGGGCAACCATTTCAAAGAGGTAAAGAGGATTTTTTTTTTAGCCTGACAATAGTAAATATGTGGAATGCTCTGCCACAGACTGAGGTGCAGGCCAAGTCCATGAGTATATTTAAGGTGGAAGTTGAAGGCCTCCTGAGCGGATAGGGCGTCAAAGGATGTGGCGAGAAGGCAGGTGTCTGGGGTTGACTGGGATCCACGATCAGCCATGATGGAATGGCGGAGCAGACTCGATGGGCTGAGTGGCCCAATTCAGCTCCTATGTCTAATGGTCTTAGACAGTCAATGAAAACCACCATCTAGGGCGTTCAACCAGAGTGCAGAAGACAAAAAACTGTTCACACACAAAAAGAAATAATAAAATAAATAAATAAGCAATAAAAATCGAGAACATGAGATGAAGAGTCCTTGAAAGTGAGTTCATTGATTATGGGAATATTTCAATGATAGGGCAAGTGAAGTTATCCTCTTTGGTTCAAGAGCCTGATGGTTGAGGGATAGCAACTGTTTCTAAACCTTCTGGTGTGAGTCCGAGGCTCCTGTACCTCCTTCCTGATGGCAGCAGCGAGAAGAGAACATGTCCAGGGTGGCGAGGATCCCAGATGATGGATGCTATTTTCCTGCAACAGCGTTTCATATGCTGGGAGGGCTTTACCCATGATGGACTGGGCCGAATTCATTACCTTTTGTAGGAATTCCCGCTCGAGGGCATCTGTGTTTCCATAACATTCAATATACTCTCCATTACTTGTCTATAGAAGTTTGCCAAAGTTGTAGATGTCATGCCGAATCTCCTCAAACTCTTAAAGAAGTAGAGGTGATGCGATGCTTTCTTCGTAATTGCACTCACATGCTGGGCCCAGGACAGGTCCTTGGAAATAGTAACTCCCAGGAACTTTAAAGTTGCTAACACTCTCCACTTCAATGAGGACTGGCTCATGGACCTCTAGTTTCCTTCTCCTTAAGTCAATAATCAGCTCCTTGGTCTTGCGGACTTTCAGTAAGAGGTTGTTGTTATGGCACCAGTGAGCCAGGTTTTCAATCTCCCTCCTACACGCTGTTTCATCACCACCTTTGATTCTGCGTAACAGTGATGTCGTCGGCAGACTTGAATATGGCAGTGGAGCTGGGCTTAGCCACACAGTCATAAGTGTAAAGCGAGTGGAGCGTGTGTGTGGCACTCTGGATTTCCAGCACCTGCAGAATCTTGTATCTTTGTAAATCTCTTCTGCACCCCCTCCAGCTTGACAGTCTTTCCTTTAACAGGAAACTATAAACAATACTCTATTACAGTGCACCAATGATTTATATAACTGCAATATAACATCCCAACTCCTAAACTACATGCCTAAATTGATTGCATTGCATCCAATATGCATTATGCAAATACATGTTCTAGCAGAGCTACCTGTACTTTAATCAGGTGATTCACCTTTCCACCCTGTACAAAGCCACACACTACAATAAAAATTTTTGATCATCCTTTTACAGTTCCTGGCTCAGATCTGAAATAAAACCTTAATTTTTGAATATACTTCACTTTTATTTTACTCCTTCCCGCTTTTCAAATGATCCAGGGTTCTAAACCTTACAAATCTGTTCCCAGTGCTTGTGTAAAGGTGAGCTTTGTCACAAGTACATAGTAATCTACTACTTACTGCCCGTTATGCCACTGGCATTTAGGGCACCAATGAAGATCCTCCATCTCTGGTGGTGTTCAGGGCTTCCTTCATCGTGTCTGTAGCTTCCTCTCGGTTTTCACTACTGTCAGTCATACTAGTCCCAGGTAGAGACTCAGGAATACCTTAGGATTCTTCAATGCTGCTTCTGTAAAAATTTTGTTTTGCCAAACAGGTTGTCACCCTGAGTTGAACCCCCAAACCTGGAGGTCTGGGGGACCACTCTTAGTCTGTCCTTTGTCCTGTTTGGCATGGGTGACCCCTACCGAGAGCCAAATCACAAAGCCCTGACTCCAGCAACCCATCTTGCAATAGTGATTTAAGCACATAGTCATAGAAAAGTACAGCACAAAAACAGCCCATCTAGTCCATGCCAAACTACTTAAACTGCTATCTCCAATTGACCTGCATCGGGACCATAGCCCTCCATATCCCTACCATCCATGTACCTATTTAAACTTCACTGAAACATTGAACTCGAGCACAAATGCACCACTTGTGCTGGAAGCTTGTTCCACACTCTCACGACCCTCTGGGTGAAGAAGTTTCCCCCTCATGTTCCCCTTAAACTTCTCACCTTTCATCCTTAACCCATGACCTCTGGTTATAGTCCCACCCAACCTCAGTGGAAAAAGCCTGCTTGCATTTATCCTCTCCTCTCTCCATAACCACTGTAAATTTCAGTTAGTTAATTGCGACATATCTTGATGAGTCACATTTGAAATACCAAGTACATCGTAACTCACACTTCAAGCTCCCATGACATCAACACAGAATTTTATCTCTCTTACCTTCTAAAGAATCTTAAAACCAAGCACCAACTTACAATCTTGCCTTCCTAAGTTGTGGGTTTTGTAACTAGAGGCATTAGATTCAACCATCAGAAATAAGAGCGGGAGTTAGCCAATCTGGCCAGCCAAGCCTGCTGCACCATTTATTAAGATCATGATTGACCTGGTTTGCCCCAAAGAGGACCCCAACCTTGTCATGGTTTGGAGGCTTGCATGCCTCAGTGACCCGGAGAGCTATATTGGCTGGAGTCTGGGCGTCATGCTTTGACGCTTGGTAGGGCCACCCATGCCAAACAGGTCAAAGGGTAGAGACCAGACTAAAAGTGGTCCACAGGTCTTTTAGGTTCAGGGGTTCAGCTCAGGGCTAACAACCTTGACTGGTAAAACAAAATTGCTACAGAAACAGCGACAAAGATTCCTTCTACATCTGAGTGCGACGGTATTCCTGAGTCTCCACCTGGGATTTGCATGACTGACAAGAAGCTACTGACACGATGAAGTAAGCCCTGAATACCACCAGAGATGGAGGACCTTCATTGCCCTAAACACCAGCAGCGGTGTAATGGGCAGTAGGTGAACTGGTTTTAATCACTAATCTACAGTGCGGAAAAAGGTTTAGAAAATGGATGGTCTGGTATATTCTTAAGAAACGGAAAAGCAATTTAATTCTAAACATGACTGCACCCATCCTGTGAAACAGAAGAACTTGAAAAACAATAGGAAAATTGCTATTTTGGATCCAGTCACTCTAATTGTTGAGAACTGACGGTATTAACTGCCAGTAATAAATGCTACAACATGGTTTCCAGTCAAAGGAGAAATAAGTAAAAACTAAGTGAAGTGAAAAACCTGTCACAACCTTAGACTGCTCTTAGATAAGAGAACGGTGAGAAAACATTATCTCAGATTTTGGGCAGATAAGATTTTGCAAAAACTTAAAAACAAATGAAAACTTTATGCAAGAAATTCACCTTCATAGCTCTTCAGAGATGTAAAAAAAAATACGTGGGGTTATTCAGCACCTTCAAGCTAGTTAAACATTCTGAGTCGTTGCTGTTATTCTTCTCCGCGCCTCAGGCAGCAACCTCGCAGTTTCTTTAGCACTTTTGTCTGTTGTTTTACCAGGCCAAGATTGGTAAAGCAAAATTGTTATGGAAACAGTAACAATCTTGAGTGCGATGGTTTGCCCGAGTCTCTAGCTGGGACTTGCTTGACTGACAGTAGTGAAAACCGAGAGGAAATGACTGACGTGAGGAAGGAAACCTTGCTCAGCCCGGCACAGATGGAAAGCATGCAAGGAGCCGGCCGGATTCAAACCCAGGACCGTGTGCCTCAAAGTCTGGTACTGGTGCCACTACACCACCAGCCAGCTGAAACATCCCAAGGCATCCCCACAAAGTAAACACAAATACCATGGATGCCACAGCGGTTAGCACAGTCGCTGTTACAGCTCGGGGCATTGAAGTTGTGAGCTTAATTCCAACGTCATCTGTAAGGAGCTTGTACGTTCTCCCCGCTAATGGTTGTCTTTTTTTATATATGGGTTCTTTGTAAATAAGGTTGTACAATGTATACGTTGATAATAAATGTATTTTGAACTTTGTGTGAGCGCGTGGATCCCCTCTGGGTGTTCGGTTTCCTCCCACAGTCCAAAGACGTACCAATTAGTAGGCTAATTGGTCATTGTAAATAGGCCTGTGATTTAGGCCACGGTTAAATCGGCGGGTTTCTGGGTGGAGTGGTTGTATTTTTAGATAAATAAGATAAATGAATGAATTTGGGTTGATGTGATTAAATCACTCCTGTAAGCTTATAGTGGGTTGTGCGGTGGAGATGGGTCTCTATCAGAGAAGGTGTAAGGATCTTCTTCCATCCGCTACCCTGCAGATTACCCTTGGCAAGGCATAGCACCTCCTGATTAGGGTCATGTGAAGCCTTGGGATGGTCGTATGAGCAGTTGCTACATATCACAAGTCCTGGTTATGCGACCCCTGACGCCAGGCAGACAATCTCTGAAGAGCACCAATAACGGCAGGAGCCACACACTGCCCAGAAGAAGGCAAAGGCTAACCACTTCTGAAGAAAAATTTGCCAAGAACGATCATGGTCATAGCATGTAATGATAACAATGACGTGTAAGGTTATGGGTGTTTTTATTCTGAATTCAACATTAGGTTTAAAGGACAATTACAAAAGAAACAGGAAATGGGTCTGGCATTTCAAAGGTGAAGTTAGCCTCTACGTTGCAATGACGATTCAGTTACGTCAGCCCATCTTCAATCAATGATTACCATCTAGATTACTTGTATAGGGAGCTGCCAGTTGGTGAGGGACTGTAAATGTAGTGACTTTTATGCAATTATTGCCCCAACATTAATCAACACCTTCAGGTATCAAGCAAGACCAGTACAAATTTAAGAAGGCTTATGCAATGGTTTCCTTTATTAGTGTAGTTGTGGCACTGAGTTCAAAAGTTGGAGGAGGTTATGCTGCAAATTTATAAAACTCTGGTTAGGCCACATCTGGAGTACTGTGTATGTAACGCCCTGGGAAAGGTTTCACTGCTAATGTAATGGTTTTTCTGTAGAAGCAGTGTTTGGGTTATGACTAGAGATAACAGGGGCTTTGGAATGTGCGCCGTCCAATGAAGGGAGTATTTTTTTCTTGTTATGTGCCTGACATCGAAGTGATCTGGGTCTTTTGTTCGGCGGAGGATGAAGAGAGAAGACGCCTGAAAGGAGTGGACTTGGAGTGGGGCCGGGAGTCGATGAAGCCCGGGGGACATCGATGGAGGACCAGCGGAAGGGAAACCGTGAGCTCCAACTTGTGCACATTAGACTGTTTCATTAAAATGGGCCCTTTTCTTTTTGTTTTACTTTACTAACCCTCTAGTCAAATTAAGAATTATAAAGCTAAATTGTTTTAATTGCATATGGTCTCCTGTCTGTTATTTTGTGGTGCTGATTTGTAACAGAGTTACACATCACACAGTACCCACACAAACAAGAGGTGTTGCATCTCAGATTTCACACATTTGGCGGGGCCAGAGACCGTCTTCCCTAGACTAACTCTGCCGGCCGAACCGGACGGTTACATGTACATTTCTGGTCGTCACACTATAGGAAGGATGTTGTGGCTTTGGTGAGGGTGCAGAAGAGGTTTACCAGGATGCTGCCTGGTTTAGAGGGCATGTGCTATCCTGGGAGGCCGGATAAACTTGGGTTGTTGATTGAGGGGAAATCTGATAGAGGTTTACAAGATTATGAGAGGCACAGAGTGGACAGAGAGTATCTGTTTCCCAGGGCTGAATTGTCTAATACCAGAGAACAAGCATTAAATGTGAGAGGGAGTAGGATCAAGGAGGATGTGAGGGGCAAGTTTTTTTTTACTCTAAAGTCATGCATGCCTAGAATGCGCTGCCTGGTATGGTGGTAGAGGCTTTTAAGAGATGTTTGGATAGGCACACGGTTGAATGGAAGATAGAGGGATATGCACGTGGTGTAGGTAGAAGGGATTCGTGTTTGGGCATTTCTGATTTGCTTTTAGCTGGTACAGCACAACATTGTGGGCCAAGTGGCCTGTTCCTATGCTGTACTGTTCTATTAAACATTAGTTCCATCTGCCAGTAGCTACCACATTTTCATAGCCTATACTTTGAGTTTCCGCAAGAACATGAAAGTTAAAGCACCAAAATGTTATTCAGTTGTAATTTCTAATTTTTTTTGTAATTTAGTGATACGACATGGCAACAGGCCCTTCCAGCCCAATGAGACCTTGCCACCCAATTACACCTGTGTGACCAATTAACCTAGTACACTGTACGTCTTTGGGATGTGTGAGGAAACTGGAGTACCCAGGGGAAAGCCACGCCATTGCAGGGGAGAACATTGCACATAATAGGCAAACTATATTGAAAAACTCTTGTACAATTTCAAAAACAAAAGGGCATCCTTCATTATTTCCAAACACTTTTAATGACCTTCGATGACTAAAGATAGACAAATTGTTCATCACAGTACAAAAAGGGTACAAAACGTTAAATTACAGGGCTTAAAAATTAAAGGTTTTGAAAAAAGATACAAGGCCGTTATTAACCTCTTTTATACTGTACATTTACATCATGTTGTTTTAGAATCGAGGAGCAGTGAAGCCCTGCTGTGCAGATTATCAGGGATGAAAGTCAGAAGTACTTATAGCTACAACACTTATGAGTCAGTAGAATGAATAGGAAAATGATCATTTCTGCCACTATTTTGCAAACAACATTCCTAAGCAAAGAACATGTTCTGGAGTAAACATTGCTATATTTGTTTGTTTGTGCCTTCCTATTTTATGTAAAAAGACAGTACTCTTATCTCTGCTCCATTTTAACTTTGGGGGGTTTGAGAAAGCTCCTCTGTTTCTTTTCTTTCTTGCTCTTTTTGTTAGCTTGAAAGTTCCTCCAGCTATCGACACGGCCATCTCGACTTTCCTGTAGTGACAAATGCAAAAATATTAGCATTTCTGCAAAAACAAAATGAATGATATTGATCTTTCTCGACACCTCTTACCCTTATCAGTTTGAAATTTAATCACTCTGAATGCAAACCCTTTGACTGCAGAAGGCCCAAACTTCTGTTTCAGAGAGCTCACGCTGTTGGGTGTTGAGGATGGAAGTGACAAAGATTCATCACTATTTCAGTCAATGTTCTGTTTTTGAAAGAGTCCAGTGGACTTTTCCTTTGTATGAGGTTCATGTGATATTTGGCACTGGAGGAATTGGGAAAGGACAAAAGCAAACAGGGTTTATTCTGGGGAAAAAACAAGAATACTTCTGGAATGCAAACAACAGGAATTCTGCAGATGCTGGAAATTCAAGCAACACACATCAAAGTTGCTGGTGAACGGAGCAGGCCAGGCAGCATCTCTAGGAAGAGGTGCAGTCGACGTTTCAGGCCGAGACCTTTCGTCAGGACTAACTGAAGGAAGAGTGAGTAAGGGATTTGAAAGTGGGAGGGGGAGGGGGAGATCCAAAATGATAGGAGAAGACAGGAGGGGGAGGGATGGAGCCAAGAGCTGGACAGGTGATTGGCAAAGGGGATATCATGGGACAGGAGGTCCGGGGAGAAAGACAAGGGGGGGAACCCAGAAGATGGGCAAGGGGTATATTCAGAGGGACAGAGGGAGAAAAAGGAGAGCGAGAGAAAGAATGTGTGTATATAAATAAATAACGGATGGGGTACGAGGGAGAAGTGGGGCATTAGCGAAAGTTAGAGAAGTCAATGTTCATGCCATCAGGTTGGAGGCTACCCAGACGGAATATAAGGTGTTGTTCCTCCAACCTGAGTGTGGCTTCAACTTTACAGTAGAGGGGGCCGTGGATAGACATGTCAGAATGGGAACGGGATGTCGAATTAAAATGTGTGGCCACTCGGAGATCCTGCTTTCTCTGGCGGACAGAGCGTAGGTGTTCAGCAAAGCGGTCTCCCAGTCTGCGTCGGGTCTTGCCAATATATATACAGTCTGCGTCAGGTCTCGCCAATATATAGAAGGCCACATCGGGAGCACCGGACGCAGTATATCACTCCAGCCGACTCACAGGTGAAGTGTCGCCTCACCTGGAAGGACTGTCTGGGGCCCTGAATGGTGGTAAGGGAGGAAGTGTAAGGGCATGTGTAGCACTTGCTCCGCTTACAAGGATAAGTGCCCGGAGGAAGATCAGTGGGGAGGAATGGGGGGGACGAATGGATAAAAGAGTCGCGTAAGGAGCGATCCCTGCAGAAAGCGGGGGGGCGGGGCAGGGAAAGATGTGCTTAGTGGTGGGATCCCGTTGGAGGTGGCAGAGGTTACGGAGAATAATATGTTGGACCCGGAGGCTGGTGGGGTGGTAGGTGAGGACCAGGGGAACCCTATTCCTAGTGGGGTGGCGGGAGGATGGAGTGAGAGCAGATGTGCGTGAAATCGTGAAATGGGGGGATGCGTTTGAGAGCAGAGTTGATGGTGGAGGAAGGGAAGCCCCTTTCTTTAAAAAAGGAAGACATCTCCCTTGTCCTGGAATGAAAAGCCTCATCCTGAGAGCAGATGTGGAGAAGACGGAGGAATTGCGAGAAGGGGATGGCATTTTTGCAAGAGACAGGGTGAGAAGTGGAATAGTCCAGATAGCTGTGAGAGTCAGTAGGCTTATAGTAGACATCAGTGGATAAGCTGTCTCCAGAGATAGAGACAGAAAGATCTAGAAAGGGGAGGGAGGTGTCAGAAATGGACCAGGTAAACTTGAGGGCAGGGTGAAAGTTGGAGGCAAAGTTAATAAAGTCAACGAGCTCAGCATGCGTGCAGGAAGCAGCGCCAATACAGTCGTCGATGTAGCAAAGGAAAAGTGGGGGACAGATACCAGAATAGGCACGGAACATAGATTCCGTGCCAGAGAAAGCAGGATCTCCCAGTGGCCACACATTTTAATTCCACATCCCATTCCCATTCTGACATGTCTATCCACAGCCTCCTCTACTGTAAAGTTGAAGCCACACTCAGGTTGGAGGAACAACACCTTATATTCCGTCTGGGTAGCCTCCAACCTGATGGCATGAACATTGGCTTCTCTAACTTCCGCTAATGCCCCACCTCCCCCTCGTACCCCATCCGTTATTTATTTATATACACACATTCTTTCTCTCACTCTCCTTTTTCTCCCTCTGTCCCTCTCACTATATCCCTTGCCCATCCTCTGGGTTTCCCCCCCCCCCTTGTCTTTCTCCCCGGACCTCCTGTCCCATGATCCTCTCATATCCCCTTTGCCAATCACCTGTCCAGCTCTTGGCTCCATCCCTCCCCCTCCTGTCTTCTCCTATCATTTTGGATCTCCCCCTCCCCCTCCCACTTTCAAATCTCTTACTAGCTCTCCTTTCAGTTAGTCCTGATGAAGGGTCTCGGCCTGAAACGTCATCTGTACCTCTTCCTAGAGATGCTGCCTGGCCTGCTGCGTTCACCAGCAACTTTGATGTGTGAAACTTCTGGAACAAGAGTTTGAACAGAGCTCTGACTGCGACTATTAGTACCACTATGATGTTTTTGAAACAGAATATTTTTATCCTGGCTCAGATTAAATCACCCATCTTATTTAATGGCTTTGAAATTAAAATTTCCCCAGATAGAGAACAGAGTTGGTTGCTGGAAGATCCAAGGCAAAATTTAAAAACAAGAATACAAATTCTTCAGTTTTTACAATGATGATACTGAAGTGTCAGATCACCTCACCATAGAGCCCCATTCAAGTGTAAGGACTTCAAGACTGCAATGATGGAAGGTCGTGTTACCATATTGCAAGACCACACTTGCAGAGTATTTTGTGCAGTTCAAGTCACCCTGCATTAAGCCAGAAAGGGTGCACAAAGCAATTCACAAGGATATTACTAGGAATGGAAGGCTTGAGGTAAAAAGAGAGTCTGGATGGGCTGGGACATTTTTCCCTAAAGTGTAGGAAGCTAAAGAGTGACCTTATAGAGATCTATAAAATCGTGAGGCCCATCAATAAAGTGAACGTCTTTTTCCAAGGGCCGCCATCATTACATGCTGTGTCGTATGATGTCATCATTAAATGTTGTGTCGTGTGACATCATCATTACATGCCATGTCATATGATGTCATCATTATGTGCTGTGTCATATGATGTGGGCGATCATGGTCTTTCCACAACTAAGATTATTCTTGGCAAATTTTTCTACAGAAGTGAAGTGATTTGCCTTTGCTTTCTTCTGGGCAGTGTCTTTACAAGACGGGTAACCCCAGCCATTATCAATACTCTTCAGAGATTGTCTAGCTGGAGTCAGTGGTCGCATAACCAGGACTTGCGATATATATCAGCTGCTCATACGACCGTCCACCACCTGCTCCTGTGGCTTCAAGTGACCCTGATTTTGGGGGGGCAGGTGCGGTTGCTAGCTAAGTGGATGTAGCAAAGCTGACCTGCAGCCTAGCAGAGGGAAGCAGCGCCTTTCATCTCCTTTGGTGGAGATGCATCTCTACCCCACCACCCAGGGTAATGAAGACTACAACTAGGGGGTAGATATGCAAGACAAGATGTGAGAGTTTAAAAGGGATATGAGGGGCATCTTTTTCGCTTCACAGAGAATGGTATTCCCCACGCAGAGGGCAGTGGGTATATGTAACAAGCTGCCGGAGGAAGTGGTAGAGGCAGTTACAACTAGTACTTAAAAGACATTTGGACTTGTACCTCCTCCAAGAGAATCACAAACATGTCGTGGTTTGGAGGCTTGCGTGCCTCAATGACTCAGAGAGTGATGCTGGCTGGAATCAGGACTTTATGCTTTGGCTCTTGGTAGGGTCACCCATGACAAACAGGTCAAAAGGTTGAGACCAAACTAAGAGTGGTCCACCAGTCCTCCAGGTTCGGGGGTTCAGCTCAGAGCTAACAACCCTGACTGGTAAAACAAATTTTTTTTATATATGAAAACAGCAATGAAGAATCCTCCTCCATCATTGTGCGATGGTATTCCTGAGTTTCCACCTGGGACTTGTATGACTGACAGCAGTGAAAACCCAGAGGAAGTGACTGACATAATGAAGGAAGCCCTGAACACCGCCAGAGATGGAGGACTTTCATTGCTGCCCTAAATGCCACAAGGCAAGTGGCTGTTTCTGCATCCCAAAGGTCCTCCCAAAGAGCCCATCAGTGGGTCTTGGTTGAGGCCTCCCAGTACTGGAGTACCCACAAACCACAGGCCAGGCTGATGACTTAGCCAGCAGATAGCTGAGTGACTAGAGCTGCATTTAAAAAAAAGAAATAAATTCAATAATTTTTTCAGGGTCATTTAGCCCGTTGGAACAAAACTGCTTTTAAAGAAAAGTCATAAAAGCCAATATAATTCTTGATGGAGACTCAATTACTCTCAAACTGGTGCCAACTCCAATGGCATGATACATAGTCAAGTTTTAGAATAACAAAAACATTCATCACATCTGCCCAATGCACAGTTCAAGAGGACAACACACTAAACCAAGAATCTGAACTAATGCTTTCCAGAATTCCTGTTATCGGTACTACATGTTGCTCTGGCAGCTGAATGACTCATGTGACTAATCAGACCCAACACTTTTTCAGTACCAGCGACCTGGGTTCAATTCCCACCACTGCTTGTAAGGAATTTGTATGTTCTCCCCCGTGACTGCATGGGTTTCTTCCAGGTCCTACAGTTTCCTCCCACAGTCCAAAAACGTACCAGTTGAAAGGGTAAATGGTCATTGTAAATTGTCCTGTGATTAGGTTAGGACTAAGTTAGGGGATTGCTGGCTGACATGGCTCAAAAGGCCGGAAAGGCCTACCTGTGCTGTATCTCAATAAATAAACAAGTGTTGTTCTGGCAGCTGAACGACTTTTGAGCGACAAATCAGACCAGGACAAAACTAGGAGACATTTGGAAGGAGGCAACGACTAAAAATGTTGACAGCTCTATTTCTACCTTCAATATCTTTGTTTTTCCCTTTCAGGGTTCTTCTGAAGACGCTGACCTGGAGTTACACACAGGCTTCGGTTCTTTGCGGGAATGGGACCCATTCTCAGGGTTCCGCGACTGGCCGTTATTCGACATGCCAAAGGGTTTGGCCTGAGAGTCTCGCTCGTGTTTGGAAGCCTTAAATCTCGGGGCTCTGGGGACGGGCAGATCGAGGATCGGTGTCACGGCAGGAGACTCGTGTGTGTCGGGGAGGCCGGAAAATCTTTCACTGTGGACCCGAAGACCCAAGGACTTTGCGCTCTTCGGATACAGAGCTCGAAAAAAGCGATGAAGCAGACTTTTAACGTCGTAAACCAGCGAGTTGTTGCTATGTCTCCCGCTCGCTGTGAAAATGGGGGACACCTCCCTCTCCCTTGCCAGGCAGAGAGAGAGAGAACCTTTGGTTTATCGAACGTTGGATGAAAAGCAAAGCTTTCGGGGTAACTTTGGTCTGTGTCTTTGCTATTGCTTAGCACACGCTTGGGCTCAATGCGCTTTTGGTACCAATCGGTGGTAATGATGCGCTTTTTTTTCCGGTGGGGGGGAGGGGACTTTGGGGTTCTCATGTTTAATTGTTGTTCATTCTTTGGGGCACTTTTTGTGGATGGTTGCGAAGAAAAAGCATTTCAGGATGTATATTGTATACATTTCTCTGACATTAAATTTGACCTCTGAACCGCTGAAGTAAGCTCATTTTAAGGAAAGAACCGGACAGATATAGACTCTGGGTTGGAGGGTCTAGCATGTTGAAAACACAGTTGTTGAAGGATAAGGAAGAACTAGGTACAATAGTATAGAATGCGATAGTATATCCAGCAGGCAGCAGCGGCCTTTCGAATCTGGTGCTACTTTAATTTAGTTTTTTAATTTAATTTTAAGGCACAATTAGGGTTTAGGGCAATGGATAACAGAGCGACTACCTACCATCGCCAGATACTGCTACAATACAGAGATCGCCCAAAAACAAACCTTCATGAAAATCTGCTGGTTAAATTGCATGACCTCGGCTTGCTGAGGGAATCGGGCCTGCAGTTCTCGGAGTCGCCTGATGCCGGTGGCCGGAGGTGGGGACATCGTAGGCGGTGTGCGAGGAAGAGGAAGCGAGGCGAGCGGGCAGGAGTCCGTGCCAGGAAAAAAGCAAGCCCTAGTCGGCCGGTTCCCCCGTCCATTCTGCTCTCCAATGGACATTAAATTGGACTGCATCCGACTCCAACGAAATACTCGGCGGGAGCACAGAAACGGACGGAATCCCGGACTCAGCTGTTTATTTATGTAACAGTTTTTCCCCCAAGCCATCGGACTACCAACCCACTGCCCTCTGCTGTGCCTATTGTCTTGTTTATTATTTATTATAATGCCTGCACTGTTCTGTGTACTTTATGCAATCCCGGGTAGGTCTGTAGTCTCGTGTAGTTTTTGTGTTGTTTTATGTAGTTCAGTGTCGTTTTCGTAGTGTTTCATGTAGCACCATGGTCCTGAAAAACGTTGTCTCATTTTTACTGTGTACTGTACCAGCAGTTATGGTCGAAATGACAATAAAAAGTGACTTGACTTGACTTGACTTGACTTGAATGACATGTTGGGATAGAAACACAAGGCTAGAAAGTGCACACTTAAAACACTGGGGGTCCAATTTCGACTAGAGATAACTAAGAGCAGAAGGACTAATCTGGGACAGGTTAACGCAGATCGGCAGCCACTGGCAGTACAATGCTATTTGAAATAAACGCTGGCAATCTGATCGAGGTGGATGACACTTGTCTTGTTTTCCCTTCCATCATATAGGAGCACACCCTACTACTCACGGTGAAACAGGATAAGCAAAGTCTCAAACTAAGACGTCAAATGGGGAAATGGAACCAGAAATTGGTGACAGAGGGGCAACGACAGCAAGAAAGTACTAACGATGTTCACGATGGAGACCAAAGACATTGGCTTCAAAATCCCATTATACTCTACACAGGAAGCAGTCAAGGCTCACACACAACTCTAATGTCGAATAGTCTGTTAACACACAAGATGGACCAAGAGGACTGGTGGTCAGGATGCTCATATATCCCAAGTGATGGGGAAAAGAAGAGAAGAAGGAGTCAAGAAAACTGCCTCGGAGGCTCCAGATGTAATGCAGAAGTGGGAAGATTATTAAAGAAGATGCTCCAGCTTGTGCTGGATGGGTAATGTTGAACAAAGGAAGGATTTTGAGGCTTTGGAGAGGGTGCAGAAGAGGTTTACCAGGATGCTGTCTGGTTTAGAGAGCATATGCTATCACAAGAAGCTGGATGAACTTGGGTTGTTTTCTTTGGAGTGGCAGGGGCTCAGGGGAGATCTGATAGAGGTTTATAAGATTATGAGAGGCATAGATAGAGCTTTCAGAGAGTATGTTTCTCAGGGTAGAAATGCCAAATACCAGAGGGCATGCATTGAAGGTGTAAGGGAGTAGGTTCACAGGGGATGTGAAGGGTTTTTTTTTTACTCAGAGTGGTGGATGCATGGTATGCGCTGCCTGGTATCATGGTAGAGGCAAATACATTTGAGGCCTTTAAGAAACGCGAGGGAGATGGAGGGATATGGACATTGTGTACATGGGGGGACTAGTTGTTGGGGGGCTTTGGATTTTCTTTTTAGCTGGTTCGGCACAACATTGTAAGCCAAAGGGTCTGTTCCTGTGCTATACTGTTCTGTGTTCTACATTTTAAAGCAAGTCTTGACCTGCTGAACCATCAGGAGAAATGATGCTAATCTGGATATTTGCTGACTTAATACAACTCAATGAAGCCAGCATCAGTCTGCTGCTTTTTGCCCAAGACCTGGATGAAACACAAATCTGATATAATGGAAGCATCAATTTAACATCACTGTTAGCATCTGAATGTTTTGTGTTTTCAAATCAATTTTTACTGAAGATACACAAGAGATGGCAGATACCGGAATCTGAAGCAAAATGTCCTAATGCAGCACCTTGACTAGAAACATCAGCAATTCATTCTTCCACCACTGCAACCCCCCAGAGATACTGCTTGACACTCAGTTCTTCTAGCAGCTTGGTTTTCCTTTCTAAGCAGGAAATCTTCCAAGCTTCACTGATCTGCAACTTTACTCAAGACCACAAAGATACTAATCTCACAATTCCAATAGGAAATGCTGTTCTAAGAAAGACACATACAACAACAATAGAGGAACTGTGAATCAGCCTAATCTATGAATAATTATTTAAAAGGAACAGCTAATGATCTGGATCTGTGCAAGTTTGGAAAGACACCAGACCTGGAAAAGCAGCAGAATCAAAATCAGGTTTATTAACACCGGCATGTGACGTGAAATTTGTTAACTTAGCAGCAGCAGTTCAATGCAATACATAATCTACCAGAGCGAGAAAAATAATAATAATGATAAATAAAATAAAACATAATAAATAAACAAGCAAATCAATTACATACTGTATATTAAAAAAGTAAGGTAGTGTCCAAAGCTTCGAAGTCCATTTAGGAATCGGATGGCAGAGGGGAAGAAGCTGTTCCTGAATCACTGAGTGTGTGCCTTCAGGCTTCTGTACCTTCTACCTGATGATAACAGTGAGAAAAAGGCATGCCCTGGGTGTTGGAGGTCCTTAATGCTGGACACTGCCTTTCTGAGACACCTCTCCCCAAAGTTGTCCTGGGTACCTTGTAGGCTAGTACCCAAGATGGAGCTGACTACATTTACAACCTTCTGCAGCTTCTTTCGGTCTTGTGCAGTAGCTCCTCCATACCAGCGATGCAGCCTGTCAGAATGCTCTCCACGGTACAACTATAGAAGTTTTTGAGTGTATTTGTTGACATGCCAAATCTCTTCAAACTCCTAATAAAGTATAGCTACTGTCTTACCTTCTTTATAACTACATCGATATGTTGGGACCAGGTTAGATCCTCAGAGATCTTGACACCAAGGAACTTGAAGCTACTCACTCTCTCCACTTCTGATCCCTCTATGAGGATTGGTATGTGCTCCTTCATCTTGCCCTTCCTGAAGTCTACAATCAGCTCTTTCGCCTTACTGACGTTGAGTACCAGGTTGTTGCTGTGGCACCATTCCACTAGTTGGCATACCTCACTCCCGCACGCGCTCTCATCATCACCTGAGATTCTACCCACAATGATTGTATCGTCAGCAAATTTATAGATGGTATTTGAGCTATGCCTAGCCACACAGTCACATGTAAACACAGAACAGAGCCGTGTGCTAAGCACACACCCCTGAGGTGCGCCAGTGTTGATCGTCAGTGAGGAGGATATGTTATCATCAATCCGCACAGTCAAGGATCCAATTGCAGAGGGAGGTACAGAGGCCCAGGTTCTGCAACCTCTCAATCAGGATTGTGGGAATGATGGTATTAAATGCTGAGCTATAGTCGATGAACAGCATCCTGACGTAGGTGTTTGGTCTAAAGCTGTGCGCAGAGCCATTGAGATTGCGTCTGCCATTGACCTAGTGTGGCGATAGGCAAATTGCAATGGGTCCAGGTCCTTGCAGGCTCACTTTGCACAGTTAAACATCATTCACTTTTAGGAGATACCAATTCAAGCACGGCTCAGGAGGAATCAGTTCATGGATGCCAACCAGTGCCTTGATACCACACACTTCTTCTCCTCTCACGCTCACACTGCTATGTCATACAACCTTTTCATACATATACACTCAACGGCCACATTATTAGGCCACTAATGCAGATATATAAAACAGCCAATTACGTAGCAGCAACTCAATGCACAAGAGCATGCAGACATGGTCAAGAGGTTCTGTTACTGTTCAAACCATCAGAATGGAGAAGATATGTGATCCAAGTGACTTTGACCATGGAATAATTGCTGGAACAGACAAAGTGGTCTGAGAATCTCAAAAAACTGCTGATCTCTTGGAGTTTTTAAATACAACAGTCTCTAGGGTTTACAGAGAATGGTGCAATAAACAAAAAAAACACTCAGTGAGTGGAAGCCAGTAGGTGAAAATGCCTTGTTAACGAGAGGTCAGAGGGGAATGGCCAGACTGGTTCAAGCTGACAGGAAGGCAACTGTAAATCAAATAACAGCATTACAACAATGGTATGCAGAAGAACATCTCTGATCCTTGAAGTGGATGGGCTACAACAGCAGAAAATCAAGAACAAAAGGTACCTAATAAAGAGGCTACTGAGTGTACGTATGGGTGTAATAAAAGTACAAAGTTATCAGCAAGAAGCAAACACAGGCAGCAATGTAGGTGTACTTTGGGAAGTGTATATTTTATAAAACTCAATTACGTGGTTGGTGTGAAAATTTCAGGGTTTTCAGTGATTTATGTTTTTAATACTATTGTGAACAACAAGCAATTTCATCGTAAATTAGACAGCCAATCTGGCCAGACCCTGCTGAGTACACTTTTCCAAAGGACACAATGGGCTTTTGCTCAAGTTGTCAATCCCCTTAACTGATCAGACTGCAGAAGCATTAATGAGACCATAAAACATAGGAGAATTAGGCCATTCAGCCCATTGAGTCTGCTCTGCCATTCCATCATGGCTAATTTATTATCCTTCTCAACACCCTTTGACACCCTGACTAATCAAGAACCTATCAACCTTCACTTTAAAGATACTCAAAGGCATGGTCTCCACAGTCTGTGGTAACCAATTCCACAGATTAATGAGTAACAGGACCTTATTCAGGATGTACAGTTTGGGATATTGAATTCAGTTACAGTAAGCAAATTAAAGAGAGGGAAAGAAAAAAAAATCAGGTTAAGGTAGAGATGAAGGAAACAAATCAACAATTACAAAATTACAAAAAAGCAGAAGAAATTGAAGTTGAAGCCGAGGTAAAGAAGAGTCATCTTGGGCGCCCACTGGTTGTTTGGCGACAGATTTAATGCAACATTATGAACTTGAAAACTGGAATAGACTAGTCCCAAATTTTGGTGGGTTGGGACAGCATTGTGATGCCATTCAATCAATGTGAAGAGATCTCCTTAATCAGCTCCTCAGAGTGACAGATGACTTGCTTCCATTCCAGTTTTGTGGTTTTCTGATGCGGCTAGTGGCACCAAGGGCGGACATGCAAACTCTGCCAAAGGTTGGGCAGGAAGTGCTCAAGGGGACACTGTGGTCACATGGATGGAGGTGCAGTCCTCTGTGTGCTCTCCAACAAACTTAAGTTCTCAATACAGACACAAATACTCCTCCAACTTATACATTCAGAGCCCAAGGATTCCCTTGGTTTGGTGGGAATTTATCATCTTCTAAAAGCATGGTAGCGTAGTGATTAGCACAGTGCATTACATTATTGGCAACCTGGGTTCAATTCCCAGCACTGTCTGTAAGGGGGTTTGTATGTTCTCCCCGTGACCATATGGGTTTCCTCCGGGTGATCCAAACAGAGTACTGGTCCTTCCTCCTTGAAGCCTTTCATCTGAACCAAGCAGCCTGTGCTACAGGGATAACATCCTCAGCCATTTTCATTCCGGTCTTCTCCCAGCTCCCGCCAAAAAGATCTCAACCCACACCAGTGTCAGTCACAAAAACCTCTCTGACAGTGTTCTTCAGCACTTTCTTCCAATTCCACCATCCTGATTGGCTGACACAACATTCCTAAGTTGAACAATATAGTTCCATATCTTTAGCTCAAACCCAAACATGCTAAAAGCAGAACAGACTACTCTGAGAGAACTGCTAAAATGAAATACTTACAACATAGCAGCAAAAGTCTTAACCAGGGCAATACAAAAGTTAGAATGGATTTGTCAGTATATTTAGATGGAGTTCCCTTAAGTTATGGGAAGTGGCATATGTTTTCCAGGGTCTCATCAGCATATTTATACAGGACCAAGCATGTACAAATGCCAGTATCATCTGCAGACTGCAGCTTAATAACCAACGTTCTAGCATTGAGACAACGCGTGATGAGCAGGTTTTCAATCATCTCAATGCCAAGAAGCTTGTTTGGGGAGGGGGGCATCACGTGATGACGTGGGATTGAGACGTGTAAATCCAGCTCTCCCGTAAAAAATCAGCAAAGTACCGTTTAAACAAAGTAAAGTTAATAAATACTTTCCGAAAACTACTTATAAACTTCCTAAGACTACTCTACGATATGCCTCGTAAACTGCAACAGAAGAGGTCTGTTGTTGTGAAGTTGCTGTGAGATAGGAAGAAAAAAGGGCCTACTGCAGCGATGGAGCCTCGGATTCAGGTTGGATCTCCTTCGGAGGAGACGTATTTTATTTCTGGCGTAGAAGAACAGGGAGCAATGGCGGCAGTAGCTGTCTCTCGGAAGAAGATGCCGGAATTGCGCATGCGCAAAGAAGTACGCATGCGCAAATCAACACAACTTAAACTACAAGAACCGACGGCCACTGCAACTGAAAGTGACTCAGAGTCAGAATTGGATACCGCAGAGAATACAGATGAAGAAGAGGAGGAAGAACTGGAAGAGATTGGAAGTAAAGGAGACGATGGAGATATAAGAGAGGCTTTATTGCAATTAACGGCTGAACTAAGAAAATTAAGAACAGAGCTTAGAGACATGAAAATGTGCTACTATGATAAAGCTATGAAAAGACAGGATAAAATGGATAAGAAACTTCAGAAGATGGAAAGAACAATGGAGCATATTAACGATAGAGTGGAAAAAACAGAAAATGATGTGCTTGACTGGAACACGGAAAGAAATCGACTCTTGGAGAAAGTGGACGTGTTGGAAAATTTTAGTAGACGTAATAATATTAAAATTGTTGGTCTTAAAGAAGATATAGGGGGAGATAATCCAATAGAATTTTTTCAAAGATGGATCCCGAAAACCTTGCAAATGGAAGAGGAAGACCAATCAATTGAAATTGAGCGGGTACATAGAGCTCTAAGGCCAAAACCACAAGATGACCAATATCCATGATTAATTTTAATAAAATTCTTAAGATTTCAAGACAAAGAAAGGATTCTACAGGCGGCTGTCCAAGCTACCAAGAAGAGAAAAGGGCCACTGATGACAGAAGAGAAGAAAATTTTTTTCTACCCTGACATAAGTTATGAACTTTTGAAGAGAAGGAAGAAATTTAATCCAGTGAAAAAAGCCCTATGGGATCACGGTTATCAATTTATATTGCGTTATCCTGCAACCTTGAAGATTTTTTTGCCTGGTGGAGAAAAAAGATTTTTTGACGATTACCAGAATGCGGAGGAGTTTGTGCGAGATTCTTTGAATATTCACCAGATACAAGAACAAACCCAGGGGAGCGAGATGGATTGAAGATGAAGACTGGATCAAGGATTAGGCCTGTTGGATTTTTAGGTGGATGAATATATAAATATATTATTAATTATATGAGGGAGGGGAAGAAAGGTTAAAATTTGAGGAATATTAGCTGGGAATAATGACATTAATTTTTTTTATATATATACAATTTTTTGTTACAGGGGAGCTGGAAGAAACACTGACCAATCGCTACGTTATTCATGTGTGCAAGCGTGGCAATAGCCACGACCCGCACAATGGAGGGGGGTAGTGTTGTGTATCTTTTCATTCACAACATTAGTGGGGGGGTATTTTGTTTTTTCTTTTTTTGTATCTTATCTATCCTTTTACTCCTTTTTGCCTGGATGATTGGGAGGGAAACACATAGCAACATGGTGAAGTTCAAAGAGATTCCCCAGGAAACTATGAGAGTTGAGAAGCTAAGTAATGTTTTAGATTTTAAGAGATTAATATGAAACATTTTTGAATATTTGGAGCCCTTATTTACAGCTCCGATGATAAAGATCTTGGTTCCTTGGGGAAAGTAACAAATATATATTAAATTTATTTTTAATTCCATACAGCATGTGCAAACCTTCCAATATTCAGGCGGTTCTTTTTTTTCTTTTCTCTTTAGGTAGAAGTATATATCGGGGGAGGGAGGGTTAAGGGGAGGGGGAGGGTAGATATTATTTTCTCATGTATTCATTTTGAAAACTCAATAAAAATTATATATATAAAAAAAAAGCTTGTTTGAGAAATGGAAGAGTATTGTGGTGAGGAAGATTGAGAAATAATAAGTCATTTAGTTAGATTACTTTTTTTGAAAGAAAGTTTATTGAGAAGCAGAGCAACTTCTGTATTTTGTTTCACTCAAGCTTTACAATTCCCAAAAGTCATAGTCAGAGATTTCCACATACATAATGGAGGGGATCTGAAGTTTTGCAGCAAAATTCAGTCTGATAGAATGTAAGAATGCTAAATTTGCTCATAATGTAAATTAAACTTTTTAAAATTCATGTGGAAGAAAATTTGCACACAAATTTGGAACTTGCAACCCACTATCCTCTAGTTCTTTGTAATATAGCATCTAATTTTCTATCTGAAATAGATCAATTTTAAGACCGTTTCAAGGGATATGACTAAATTAACCATAATTTTACATAATTCAGCTCAATGTTGAGTTAGTTAATAAAATAAACTGCCTTTTCAAAAGAAAAAGCCGATTTCTGTAAGAGCATAGATCATAACTACTGCTTATTAATGCATACACCTTTCAAGAGATAAACACAGGGAATTAGTGAATCAGAGTCTCACAAACCTCAAAATTCTTTTGCCACTCTTTGTCGCGTTTGGCTTTCTCTTCCTGCTCAATTTCTTCTTCTCTTTGTCGTTTCCTGAATTCAGAAACTGTGCATTAGAAAATTCATTCATAATATTGTTCAATTTTTGATGTCGACAGAATCAAATAGATTTGTCATCAATCTCCACTCCCCATCTGTCTCACACACAAGCAATCTCCACAACTCCTCTTCACACCAACAGAACAGTCAAACTGATTACAAACACACACAATTGTGTCTCATAAATGAAATGAGAAAAATACAGGTAAAGTTCCTCACTCTGCCAATCTGGCGCATCAGGTGGCAACCTTGTCATTTCTTTAGAGTTTGTCTGTTTTAAGAGGCCGAGTTGCTAGCTCGATGCTCAACCCACCATAAGTAGAACTTGTGGAAGGAGCCAGCTGGATTAGAACCTGACCTACACTCCAAAGTCTGGTGCAGATGCCAATACACCACCATCACAAACAAGTGTGATGGGGGGCAGCCAAAAACTTATGCAGTTTCATTCCTGTGCTAACCATTAGCTCTAGGAAATGAAAAATAAGGATTTGATACGGTAGTGGGAATGCAAGTAAGGGAGAAACAATTGCCCCTCAGAAAGACTTCTTTCATTTAATTTATATTTTCCAAGGGTATATGACTGGCAATTTGGAGATTAAAAAATGTAAAATAAATCTGAATTAAGAAATTATCAGAAAAAAATGTAAGATTTCACCAACTTGTATCTAAACTTAGTAAGCTCCATCATGGGTACTAGCCTCCGTAGTACCCAAGACATCTTCAAGGAGCGATGCCTCAAAAAGGTGGCTGGTGTCCTTCATTAAGGACCCCCACCACCCAGGACATGCCCTCTCCTCATTGCTACCAACAGGAAGGAGGTACAGAAGCCTGAAGGCACACATTCAGCGATTCAGGAACGGCTTCTTCCCCTCTGCCATTAGATTTCTGAATGGACGTTGAACCCATGAACACTACAAATTTCACAACATATGCCAGTGATATTAAACCTGATTCTGATCCTAACGTCATTGCTGCAGCAAGACACTGCAGAGCAGTTCACAAGAATGAAAAGCTGTTAACCAACAACATGGGCTATGACTTAACATCTAGCTCTTTGGCTAAGCTCCAAGCTGTGCCTTAAAAAAAAAGGTGGGGAGACATGTTTAGACTTGGGAGCCTTGGAGGTGCCGGGAATGATGAACTGATGAAATACATGGGCATCAAAAGGGCAAAATGAAGTAATGCAACATATACAAAATGCTGGAGGAACTTAGCAGGTCAGGCAGCATCTACGGAAATGAATAAACAGTCGACGGTTCAGGCAGAGACCCTTCATTAGGGCAGGCAAGGAAGGGGGAAGACACCAAAATGAAAAGGTGGGGGAAGGGGGGTAGTACGATAGCTAGGTGATAGGTGAAGCCAGGTGAGAAAGAAAGGTAAGGGGCTGGAAAGGAAGGAATCTGATATAGGAGAAAAGAGTGGACCATAGGAGAAAGGCACGGAGGAGGGGACCCAGTGGGAGGTGTTAGGCAGGTGAGAAGAGGCAAAAAGCCAGAGTAGGGAAAAAGGAGAGAACTTAGAAGGTCCCAGAGCTGGAAGAGGTTACCAGTTGGAGACAACTGAAACAGACTGATTTTTTTAAAAGTGGGATTCTTGCAGGACTCAATGCTTCTACAAATCCATGAGCGCAAGATGGTAGCGATGTTGCAAAACTATGGATAGCTTGAATTAACTAATTTTGAATTGAGTGTAAACTGCACATTTCTCAGCACGCGCAATTTCCAAGTTAGGAAACGCATTTTCAGAGTATCTAGGACAATGAGTTTCAAACAATTCCATACCTCTCATGCATGTCTTTGGCTTCACGCTCCTTCCTTTTAATCTCCAGTTCAGCAAACAGCTTCATTGTTTGCTTGTGCACTGACTGCTTAAACTGGTAGAATGTAAAGAAAAAGCAATTGAAATCCAGCAGCTTCAGATAGAACAGGCAACATTAAATACATCAGGCTATCGTCAAACAGTACTGTGTAAAAGTCTTGGGCACATATATATAGCTGGGGTGCCTACGAGTTTTGCACAGTACTGTAGTAATTTTACATATTGTACTGTACTGCTGTCACAAAAAAAATTCACTTCATGATATATGTGAGTGATGATAAACCCGATTCTGATATGGGTTTCTATTGTGGACTGAGAGTAGGAAGGGGGCAGAGACAGGGGAATCATGGTTGGGAAAAGGGGAAGGGAGAGGCGAGGGAGTAGGAGGCACCAGAGGGACATTCTGTAATGATCAATAAAGCAATTGTTTGGAATCAAATGACCCTGCCTGGTGTCTCAGGGGCTGGGTGTGTCTGCACCCTTGCCACTATCTACCCTGGCGCTCCTTCTCCACCACTGTCCCACACTCCTTCCGCAGCGCCCCGCCCTCGCCATTCCCAAAATCCTTAGCTCCCGCCAGATTTGTAAACTCGGTTTCCGCTCCACATTGACAAATACAGTACTGTGCAAAAGTCTTCGGCATTTTAGACACTTTTGCACAGTACAGTATTTTGCAAAAATGACCAACTGTGACACTTGTGAACCAGCAACACAGAATAAATAAATACTTCCTTTTAAAATTACATTAAAATACTGATTAATATTAAAGCTCGATGATGAAATGCATCAGCGTCTCCAGTTCACAAACATAGCCACAGATCACCTAAGACAGAAAATTTGAGAAGAGCAAGAGCTCAAAACCTTTCATAAAGCTCACAGACTGACAAGTAGTAACCCCTTCCTTGTGTCTGCCTATAGAACACAAAATTGTACTCCACAGGAACAGTCCATATTGTCTGTGCTATGAACGATGCCAAATTAAGCAACCCCCTTCTTCCTGGTCTATATCTCTTTGGTCCCTCTATATTTATGTTCTCAAATGCTGTTACTGTTCCTGCCTCAACCTCCTTCTTTATTAGGCCATTCCAGAAACCAAATACTTCATGAAACACCTCCTGTACCTAATAAAGTGGCCACTGAGTGTACATTCATGGTCTTCAAGGTTCCATGTGCTGTGCATTCAGAGATGCTCTTCTGCACACTACTGTTGTAACACGTGTTATTTGAGTTACAGTCACATTCCTGCCAGCTTGAACTAGTCTAACCATTCTCCTTTGACTTCTCCTCCCATTAACAAGGTGTTTTCACCCACTGAACTGCGGCTCACTAGATGCTTTTTTGCTTTTCGCAGCATTCTTTGTAAGCTCCAAGAGACTGTTCTGCATGAAATTCCCAGCAGATCAGCAGTTTAAGATACTCAAACCACCCCATCTGGAACCAACAATCATTCCACAATCAAAGTCACTTAGGTCATATCTCTTCCCCATTCTGACATTTGGTCTGAACAACTGAATCTCTTGGCCATGTCTGCATGCTTTTATGGAGTGAGCCACATGATTGGCTGATTAGATATTTGCATTAACGAGATGTACAGATGTACCTAATAATGGGTCCACTAAGTGCATTTACCATTCAGATCTCCATTAATCACCCCCCTCTCCCTTCACCTTAAATCAATGCCCTCTAGATTTTGACCTACCTACCATGGGAAACAGATGCAAGCTATGTACCCTATCTACACCTCTCAGAGTTTTATGGACCTCCTCATGTCACTTTGAGGCACTGCTCACTCCAGAGAGAAAACAGATACAGTCTATACAACTTCTCCTTATAACTCAACCTGGGCAACATCCTTATGAATATTTGCTGCACCCTCTCTCAAGCTTAATTACATCCTTCCGACATGGTGCGGCAACCAGAACTGCTACACAGTACTCCAAGTGCAGCCTGGCCAGTATTTTGTACAACTGTAATAAGGCATGCCAACTCTTCTCCCCATTGCTTCAGCTGATGAAAGCATTCACCACCACCTTGTCCAGCTACCTGTATACTGCCACTTTCAGCAGTCTAAGTGATGCAAATAACTGAATTAAACAAAGGAAAACTTTAAAACTTTAAAGTAATCCAAAATAATTTGTGATTTGTAAACATCCAGTTGCCTCAAAATCTGTGTCTATCATGCCATACTGACCTGGTACAGAATCAGCCGGCTGCTTCCAAGGTTATGGAACGCCAGCAAGACTGGGGACTATGACTGGTTACCACATCAGATTTGACAATCAGCCAAACGGTAAACACTCTGAATCTGTTTGGTATGTTCCCAACTCCAGTATATTCATAGCCCAACTATAAAAATCCAGATTTTAATTCCAATCTATGAAAGTTGGCTAATCCAAACAGAAAGGATATGCAGCAATGAGCTTGGTGTCACTGAATGGAGGTGTTCTGCAAAATAGTGTCCAATTTACTTCCACTCTAACCCTCATCTTTGGTGAAACGCGATATCGCCTTCCAGACTCAACACTGAATTCAACAATTTCAGATAGTCAGCCATTCCAGTTTGGTATTTCGGGCATTCAGTTCTTCTCTCTCTTGTTCATTTCCTCCCATCTCGGACATACCTTTTCTTATTCATTTGCCTTTACTGTCTTTCAGCTACCAAAATGGAATGGCTGACTATCTGAAATTGCTAAATTCAGTATTGAATCTGAAAGGCTATATCATGTCTCAGTCTCTCCCACTTTCCACACTATCACAGTCCCTTCCTTCTGCTCTTTCCAGCTATCTGCAATTTGAAGTCCACTATGTTGCAAACCCTCACTTGAAATCTCACCCATTTCTCTACCCACAGATGTGGCCTGACCCAAGTATTTCTAAAATGGTATGTTTTTTTTATTTGTATTTACAGCACCTGCAGCATTTTGCTGTTTAGAAAACACAAGGCAGGTTGGAAACAAGTGAATATTTAAATAAACATTCCAGCAGGAAGCAATAAGCACTGTACTAAGTCAAATGCAGAAATAAAAAAAGGTACTGCCACTTAAAGCCAGAAGTCCCCTGTAATTACCCTAAAAGCTGCAACACAACATAAACATTTTATGGTTCTCTATTTCCTTCTGGAATTATCATTGAGAAATAGCAGGCCACTGTCGTTGTGTAATGAATTGCGACACCTTTTTTAAATTTATTTGAGATACTGTGGAACAGGCTCTTCCAACCCTTCAAGCTATACTGCCCCAGCAAGCCCCAATTTAAGCTTAGCCTAATCACAGGACAATTTACAATGACCAATTAACCTATCAACCGGTACGTCTTTGGAACGTGGCAGGAAACCAGAGCACCGGAGCACCGGGAGGAAACTCACACGGTCACAGGGAGAACATATAAACTCCTTACAGGCAACAGCAGGAATTGAACCCGGGTCACCTGTAAACCACTATGCTACTGTGCCACTTCTATTAATAACTGAAATTCTATCCAGTTTCACACTGATATTGTTGAAGGCACACTGCATTAAAGTACCATACAGCGCCACCAAGTATTTATACATCTGCTTTCCACAGTAAAGCTGGGCAGTCTAAGAGATAGGGGAGGTTTCCGATCCAAGAGTGGAAGGAAGTCACCATGTTTCATTTCCTTTATTTCCAGAAAATGAATTTACATAAGCAACTGGTGTTTCAATTTTCACTTCCGTAACTGAGAGAACAGGAAATGAGAGGGTGAAGAATCAAGGGCAACCATAAAGCATAATCATGAAAACTTCACCAGTTGCCATGGGGAAGAAACCAACACCAAAAGAAAACAAGAGACACAAGAAACTGCAGATGCTGCAATCTGAAGCAACGAACTGTCTGCTGGAAGGCCTTCGCTCTGCCCACATCAGTCATCCTGAGCCTCTGGTTAGGTTCAACTCCTGTACCAACCCAGCTGACCCTGTCAGCTCTCAGTCTTTTCCAATGCAAAGGATAAGGCCCAATACCAATTAGAGAAACAACACCTCACATTCGAAGGTACAAACACTGAATTTTCCAATTTCAAGTAATCCTTACCCTACACTCTCCCCTCTCCCCCTCTGGTCCTCCCTGTTCTGTTCATTCCCATACAACCCACTCTAGCCCCGAACCAACAGTTTAGCTTGGATAAAAGATTGGCTGACTGGCAAGAGGCATAGAGTGGGAATAAAGGGGGCCTTTTCAGGCTGGCTGCCAGTGACCAGTGGTGGTCCACAGGGGTCGGTGTTGCGACCAATTCCTTTTACGTTATATGTCGATGTTTTGGATGATGGAATTAACAGCTTTGTTGCCAAGTTTGCAGACAATACGAAGATAGGTGGAGAGGCAGGTAGCGTTGAGGAAGCAGGATGTCTGCAGAAGGACAGATCAGGCGAATGAGTAAAGAAGTGGCAGATGGAATACAATGTACAGTCATGCACTATGGTAAAAGGAATAAAGGCATAGACTATTTACTAAACAGGCAGAAACATTCAAAAATCAGAGGGGAAAAGGACCTAGAGGTCCTTGTGCAGGATTCCCAAACTTGTAGGTTGAGTCGGTGGTAAGAAAGGCAAATGCAAAGCTAGCATTCATTTTGAGAGGACCAGTATATAAGAGCAAAGACCTAATGCTAAGGCTTTATAAGGTATTGATCAAACCACACTTGGAGAATCGTGAACAGTTTTGGGCCCCTTATCCAAGAAAAGGTTTGGCATTGGAGGGGGCCCAGAGTAGGTTCATGAGAATGATTCCAGAAATGAAAGGGTTAACGAGAAGTGTTTGATGGCTATGAGTCTGTACTCATTGGAGTTTAGAAGAATGAGGGAAAATCTCATTGAAACCTAATGAATATTGAAAAGTCTGAGTGATGTTTTCTATAGTGTCACAAACATTTGAAAACCTGCAAATGCTGAAAATCAAAGCAACACACACACACACAAAGTGCTGGAGGAATTCAGCAAGCCAGGCAGCATCTATGGAAAAGAGTAAACAGTGAATGTTTCACGCTGCAATCCTTCTTCAGGGTTGGAAAGGCGGGGGGGAAGATGCCAGAATAAAAAACAGGCGGAGGGAGAGGAAGGAGGATAGTTGGAAGGTAATAGGTGAATCCAGGTGGGTGGAATCATATAGGAGAAGAGAGTGGACCACGAGAGAAAGGAAAGAAGAAGGGGCCCCAAGAGAAGGTGATAGGCAGGTGAGAAGTGGCAAGAGGCCAGAATGGGGAATAGAAGAGGGGAGGGAGAGGGAAAAAAATTACCATAAGAATAAATTTGATATTCAGAACGTGAGGTGTTGCTCCTCCAACCTGAGTGTGGCCTCAGTGCTGCCGAAAAGGAGGGCATGGACCGACATGTCAGAACGGGAACGGAGATAGGAATTAAGATCATTGGCCATTAGGAAATTCCACTTTTGGCGGATGGAGCGGAGGTGCTTGACAAAGCAGTCAGTCCCCCAATTTACACTGGGTCTCACCAACACAGAGGAGGCTGAATTGCGAGCACCGGACACCAATAGGAGACCCCAAGAGATTCACAAGCCAAGTGTTGCCTCACCTGGAAGGACTGTTTGGGGCCCTGAATGGAGGCCAGGGAGGAGGTGAATGTGCAGGTGTAGCACTTTGGCCACCTGCAGGGTAAGTGCAGGGAAGCATATCGGTGGGTAGGGACAAACGGACAAGGGTATCATGAAGGGAGCCACCCCTGTGGAGAGCAGGAGGGGAGATAAAGACGTGTTTGGAGGTAGAATCCCATTAAAGATGGTGTAAGTTGGTGGATGCAGAGGTCCAAGGGGTGGTAGGTGTGGACAAGGTGACAGGAAGATGGGATGAGCGCAGATATCCGCAAAATGGAGGAGTTGCAGGTCAGGGCAGCACCAATGGTGATGTCAGGGAAAGAAAATCCTAGTGCTAGGAATAGATGCGGCAGAGACAAAGGAACTGAGAATAAGGAATAGCATTTTTACAGGAGACAGGATGGGAAGAGGTATAGTCAAGATAGCTGTGGGAATAGGCAGGGAATATTCACACAGTATAAACCCATACATTTAGTGACTGTTCAGTAGACACTTTCAATTTAAAAATATTGCCCAGTTCCACCTTTCCTCACATCACAGAAATCCCAAACAGAGCATTTAACACAATCAGTCTCTAAAATGTTAATACTCCTCACACAGAAAATAGTGTTAATTCAACCACCCTGCTTCATTATTCCTTGCAACCATCTTCATCTATTCTCAAATGTGACCCTATTTTCCATTTCAACCCTCAACCAAAGCAATTCTCTGCAACTCTGGGCTAGACTGCACTATGCGCTTTCTGTTTTAAACCTCTTGTGAAGATTACATTGATAAAACTTTATCCTCGACTTGTCAAGTTTTGGAACCAGATTTTACTCTCTTTGATCCCAATCAACATAAATGCAAGCATGTGTTTCCAATTACATAAGTGTTCAAACAAAAATGGGCTAATTTCTTACTACCCAGGTATTCCTTAAAAACCTGCCCTTTTACATCCTCCAATTGGTATTATGAGAGGATTTACAGCTAATTTTTTGGATAAAGAATGTACATTTCTATTCTTGAATTAACTGCCTCATATTTAAAACAGAAAGATAAAACAATTTTAGTAAAAAATACATCAACATTACATTTCAAAGGATTTCCAGAATTTTTCATAACATTTTACTGTTTTGATCGTCATATTTCGTTTAATGCAACAGAGCTCTAAAATTTATTTTCACAACAAAAAAAAACTGACAGACTATTCTAACAAGTTTTTCCCCACATATGGGGATATAGAAAACTGTCCTGCCCAAAGATAAATGGTTAGAAATAAGCAGCTGTTACAATGTCCTGCTCACTTTGGCTAGGGCTCAAGAAGGTTATTACAGCACAGCCTCTGCAATACAGCTGCCAAGTGTTCAATCTTTTTAAGTATCTAATTTTACTCTTTAAACATGACCAGGACTAAAAGTATTCACTCCATCATCACCCAAATCCCCAGTTTAAATGCAAGACATGTAATATACAGGACTCAATCCTGAAAATGCTATCATCCACCAGAATTGATATCTTTTACTATTTCAGGATCATCCTCTTCCAGAATAGGTTGCTTGCCGTCTTTCTTCAATGCCTTCCGTTTCTCTTTCATCTAAAATAAAAGAAAAAAATTACATTTTTGAGGAATCATTTAGAATTATAGTCATAGAAAGTTACAGCACAGAAAGAGGCACTTCAGCCCATCTAGTCCATGCCAAACCACTTTAACTGCCTACTCCCATCAACCCATGTATCCCTAAACAAACTTTAATTACATGTTGAAGTCGAGCTCACATGCACCACCTGCACTGGCAGCTCGTTCCACATTCTCAAGACCCTCTGAGTGAAAAAGTTTCCCCTCATGTTCCCCTTAAACTTCTCACCTTTCAACCCATAACCTCTGGTTGTAGTCCCACCAAACCTCAGTGGAAAAAGCCAGCTTGCATTTACTCTTTCTATATCCCTCATAATTTTGTGTACCTCTATCAAAATGTCCTCCCAATCTTCTACGTTCTAAGGAATAAAGTCCAAACCTATTCAGTCTTTCCTTATAACTCAGGTCCTCCAGACCCGGCAACATCCTTGTAAATTTTCTCTGTACTCTTTCAACCTTATTTACAACTTTCCTGTAGGGAAATGACCAAAACTGCACACAATACTCCAAGTTAGGCTTCTTCTGGGGGGAAAAAAACTGTTTCTGGATTACACAGCTGTTGAAATTTATTAGATTAGACTAGCACATATTTTACATTCCCCAAGAACATCTTGTATATCACAGCAGTCTGATGGACAACATCAAGCTGAAAGATGAGGAGCAACCTAATAAGGTCTGTTGCAAGTTGACAACACTGGACCAAGATAGCAACAGGATCCACCAGAGGGATCAGAAGTGGAGACGGGGTGGAATCTCAAGTCCTTAAGTGTCAATATCTCCGAGGACCTAACCTGGTCCCAACATATCGATGCAGCTATAAAGCAGGCAAGACAGCAGTTAGATTTCATTAGGAGTTTCAGATTTGGCTGGTCACCTAAAACACCAGAAAATTTCTACAGATGTACCGTGGAGAGTATTCTGACTGGCTGCATCACTGCCTAGTATGGAGGGGACTACTGCACAGGATTGAAATAAGCTGCAGAGGGTTGTAAAATTAGTCATTTCAATCATGGGTACTAGCCTCCATAGTACCTAACACATCTTCAAGGAGCAGTACCTCAAAAGGGCAGCGTCCATCATTAAGGACTGCCATCACAGGTACAGAAGCCTGAAGGCACACACTCAGATAGATATATAGTTGAGAGTCATTATGTTTGTTAATGTAAAATACAGTGGGGTTCACATGTATTTTCCACTCCCTTTCAGATTCACTTATTTATCACATGTACATCCAAAGATACAGTGAAATGCATCATTTGCATTAACAACCAACACAACCGCAAGGATGTGCGGGGGTGGCCTATAAGTCATAGGGTCTTAGAAAAGTACAGAGGCCCTCTGGCCCATCTACTCTGTGCCGAATCATCTACTCCCATCGACCTGCACCCAAACCATTGCCCTACCATCCATGTAACTATCCAAACTTCTCTTAAATATTGAAATCGAGCTTGTATGCACCACTCACACTGGCAGCTCATTCCACAATCTCACTGCCGTGTGCTGCTTAAACTTTTCAACTTTCACTTAACCCACGACCTCTAATTGTAATCCTACCCAACCTCAGTGGAAAAAGCCTGCTTGCATTTACCTTATCTTTACCCCTCATTCTGTATACCTCTTCCAAATCTCCCCTCAGCCTTCTACGTTCCAAGGAATAAAGTACTAACCTATTCAATCATTGCCATGCCCACAGTGTTCAGCAGAACAGCAGAAGCAACAGAAGCTCCTTTCCTTCCTCCTGATTCAGTTACATCATTTCACTGCTGAGTTAAATCTGTGCTCACATTAATTATGGTGTTTTTAATTAAATTGTAAATAATTATGGAACAATTTTCAAATGGGAAAAACAGACCTAGTAAAAACGGGTGCAAAACTTTAAAAAACTTGATGAAGTTAGAAGCATATATTGAGGTGACAAGATGCTTTGGCAGGAGACTGAGCCACTGAGCAAAATGCCCAACTTGCATCCAGACCACTGAGCTAAAGGTCCAACTTCCAGTAGACTCTGACAATGAAAACAGCCAGAAGTGGAGGATATGAATTTCAGATCCAAGATGAGCCGCTGGATGAGCATCGCCATCAGAGGTAGTAAACGAAGATCTAATCATCTTATTCAATAACAGGAACCATGACTTGTTAAAGTGTAACCATGACGTACTGAGAATTGTGAATTGTACCCCATGGCTCTGACTGAGTGAAGATTCTGTGACAAAAAACTATAGACAGACACCTAAACACGAGAAAGACCGCAGACGCTGGAAATCCAAAGCAATACACAAAAAATACTGGAGGAACTCAGCAGGTCAGGCAGCATCTATGGAAATGAATAAATAGACAATATCCTGGACAAAGACCCTTCTCCAGGACACCTGTTTAAAGTAAAAGGAAATTATGAAGGACCTCTGGCACTACTCAAGTTCCAATTTTCTTTCCCCAAAAATTTTAACACCTATCCTAATTCATGAACAAAAATAATACTATATTTGGATCAACAGCAACAATTTAGAAGGCTGTACAATTGCTTTAGATTAACTAGAGAAAAGGAATGAAACGAGGGATTTGTTAATGGTACTGCTTTCATTTTGTGAGTGCAAGAGAGCCATCTAGTGGCAAAGCAGGGAATTGCTGGCTACAATTTTAATGTCGCTAAGTACAGAAATGCTAAAAGTCATGGTGGAGGTGTACGGTTATTTTCCCTTGATCTCTGACCTCACCAATAAACAAAACGTTTTATCCCCCTCACTCTTATGACCACTATCTCCTTGTAAATAGTTCTGAGAAGAATTGGCAATTTGGATTCAAAGACAGTTCGATCATCTGGCAGGAGAAGCTGGTAGCTGGGAAATCTCAGGACACGTCAGCCATCTTAGGAACAAGCTAAAGGGACATTTGTGACTTGTAGGACTGCATATTTTCTAATTCTCCATCTTTGATAGCTGCAAACAGGAGTATATTCAAGACCATGATCAGTAGGGTTTTTAGACATGCAAGAAAAGTGAACTAATTGTATAGCTGCTCACGCTCAGGTAGTTTGTGATCTAATCCCCTGAATTATTTTGCTCTTAAACCTGGTATTCTTCGGACATTGCAGAATAAAGCTAATGGCACATTGCTCTACATCTGGAGGAATCAAAGCTCATAGTACGTTTATTATCAAAGTATGTATACTATATACATCCTTGAGATTTGTCTCCTTACAGGCAGATACAAAACAAAGAAACCCAACAGATCCCAATAAAAAAAGACCAAACACTCAATGCACAGAAAAAAAATCAAATTGTACAAACAATAAAAGCAAATAACATTCAGAACTGAAGTTCACTTAAGAGAGTCCACAGCCACAAAGCCAATCCATAAGGCCTTAGGATACAGGAGCAGAATTAGGCCATTTGGCCCATCAAGTCTGCTCTGCCATTTTATCATGGCTGATCCATTTTCCCTCTCAGCCCCTATCTCCTGCCTTCTCCCCATATCGCTTCATGCCCTGACTAATCAAGAATCTATCAGCCTCTGCTTCAAATATATTCAATGACGTGACCTCCCTGTGGCAACTAATTCCACGGATGTACCACTCTCTGGCTGAAAGAAATTTCTCATCTCTGATCATCATCACCGCAGACCATTCAGGAGCCCAGCATTTACAGGCCAAAGCCCTCGTTCAGTGCAGACAAGACTATACACTCCCAATAACCACATGTGGTCATTTATATTTAAAAAAACAGGTAATTCCTCCTTATTCTAATATGATATACTCTCTCTTATCTGTTGTTTTAATCTCCTATTGATTAAAAAATGGTGTGTAAGTTTGACCCCTGATAAAGCTTGAAAAGGATTGAGTCACAAAATTTACTAAAAATGGAGAGACACTGATAAGTTATATCCGTGAAATAGACACTACAGAACTGCTGTGTCATAAAAGTCAGCTCCAGTTAAAAAAGTTTTAATGAGATTAAACAGCAGAAAAGCGAATATCTGGCATGAGTTTCACATTCAAATAACTTTGGGGGGTGGGGGGGGAGAAAACACATTATAGCAGAGCTCCAAGTAGAAATAGTTACATGCAATAGTTAATGTTAGTTATAATAGTTAATAAGTTAATGATTCATGGCTTTTATAGTCAGCACATTCATCATAATAATCCCTACAATCTACTTCTGGTCTGATTTTTTAAATTTGAATAAACACTACCTTTGCTTTTTTTTTGTCTTTTTGCATGACTTATTTAACTTCTTTTAATATATATTTATCACAATTTACAATTTTTATTATGTATTGATTGGACTACTGCTGCATAACAACAAATTTCATGACATATGCCGGTGATATTAAACCTGCTTCTGATAACACTAAGAAATTCCACCCCGTACTGCTCTGGCAAAAAGCACTGAATTCTAAACCAGATAATTTGGATATTATTTCAACCCTCTCTCTACAAAACCACTTCCACCAAACCACAAAAGGAGCTCAACTGAACTTTAATAGATTTTACTTGCAGATTTTTTTTACATAAATCACAGCATCTTTAATATTTCCGCTCCCTTAACAACGAGCCAAATTAAGGCAGGGGAGACTCAAGAGGCAGCCGGAATATAGTACAGAATTTAAAAGACAAAATTTTACAATACAAAAGTCAGATCAATACTGTTCCAGTCCTCTGATGTAATTTAAGAATAACATATCAAAATAGTACCATGAATCTGATCCTATATGGAAAAAACTTGTAGCTGTGGAGAACAGTTTATCCCAATGACAACATTAAGCTTAATTTATTGGGAGAGGGAAAAAAAAAGACGACTTCATAAGTTCTAATACCTTCCCTCAATGCACTCCACAAGAGATTCTGGAAATCCACAGTAACACACACAAAATCCTGGAGGAGCTCAGCAGGTAAGAATCAGGATCAGGTTTAATATCACCAGCATATGTCGTGAAATTTGTTAACTTTGTGGTAGCAGTACAATGCGATACATGATAATAGAACAACTTAATTATAAATTAAGTTAGCTAAGTAGTGTAAAAATAGAAATAAAAAAATGTGAGATAGAGTTCCTGGCTTCAACGTCCATTCAGAAATCTGATAGCAGAGGATCCCACAGCACCTATGCAAAGCCCCCCTCACCAGGCTTCACCTAGCTTGTACTCCTTCCACTCCCCCCACTTTCTTATTCTGCCTCTTCCCCCCCTTCCTTTCCACTCCAGATGAAGGGTTTTGTCCTGAAACGTCGACTCTTTATTCCTACAGGTAGATGCTGCCTGATCTGCTGTGTTGCTTCAGCACTTTGTGTGTGCCTCTCTGAAGTCATTACTTGAGAGTTCCTAACATTATCGTCACTCGATTTTTTGATACCAACACTTAATAGAAGATTATACAATTCTAGTTGTCAAAGTAGCAAATACAAGTCAGCTTCAATTGAAGGTATGGCTCTGCTACTTCCAGAAGCAGTAATAAAAGATTTTTTTTAAATTATGTTGCCCTGGAAGTTAACAGGTGCCTCCCACAAACAAAATGCAATTAAAATCCACAACTGCTTTGTTGAATTTGTTTTTGTGAAATACTGGACAACAAATTTTTTTGCAAGAGTTGCTTCTTCAGAATTTTTTTTTTTGTTTACGATAGACCACGTGAAGCTGAACACAAACATAATTTCAGTCCACTTGGATCATGTAGAAATTTGGAGAAACAATAAATTAACTTGGTAAAGTGGGCCAAGAAAAACAAAGTCACCCATATCCATCAGTTAGCCTTCAACATTCCAAAGAGGATATTCCAGATGAAGAACATTTACAGGGAAAATTCAAATAATTGTGCCTGCCAAATTGTAATCCCCTAGTGGCTGTATTTCAGTTGTTTGCATACCTACAGAACTGTACAAACATCTTAGGCACATTTATACAGGATAACTAGGATGCCTGAGACTTTTGCACAGTACCATGTTTGTCAACATGGAGCAAAGTGTGTGTACATCAAAGGATGTTGGGAATGGCGAGGGTAGACCGCCCTAGGGAGGGTAGATCGCCCTAGGGAGGGGTGTGGGACAGGTGGCAGAGGAGTGCCAAGGGCAGGGGGATGGCACAGGTGCAGACACACCTGGCCCTGAGACACCAGGCAAGGCCATTTGACTCCAAACAACTGGTTTATTGATCATTACCTCACCTCTCTCTTCCCATTTTACAAATTATGATTCCCCTCTCCCTGCCCCCCCCTTCCCACTCTCAGTCCATTGCACCTATATCAGGATCAAGTTTACCATCACTCACACGTGTGTCATGAAATCTGGGTTTTTTGAGCAGCAGTACAGTGCATACATAAAATTACTACAGTACTGTCCTAATTTCTTAGCCATGTAGATACACACACACACACACACACACACACACACACACACACACACACACAATAGAGAGCATTCTAACTCACTATGTCACTATCTGGTATGGGGGGGGGCTACTGCACAGGATCGAAACAAGCTGCAGAGAGTTGTAAACTTAGTCAACTCCATCATTGGCATTAACCTCCATAGAATCCACGACATCTGCAAGGGGCGATGTCTCAAAAAGGCATCATCCATCATTAAGGACCCCCATCACCCAAGTCCTCCCTTGATCTCATTGTTACCATCTGGTAGGAGGTACAGGAGCCTGAAGGCACACACTCAATGATTCAGGAACAGCTTCTTCCCATCTGCTATCCGATTTCTGAATGGACATTGAACCCATGAACACTACCTCACTACTTTCTGCTTTTGCAGTACTTACTTAACTATCTAATACATATACTTACTGTAATTCACAGGGTTTTTTTCTGTTATGTATTGCAATGTACTGCTGCCGCATGGTCAACAAATTTCACGGTATATGTCGGTGATATTAAACCAGATTCTGATTCTGACACCTGTAACATCCAGATTACTGCCCTATATCGTGGGGCTTGGGTGCTTGTCCAAAAGTGCTAGACTACACATTTCAAAGCTCAGCATTTACACTGTGAAGAGGGTTTCACTGTAACCATTATAGAACGATTCTATACTGAACCTGGGAAATACTCTCACTCCTGCTTATAACAGGAAAGAGCGCAGGTTCAATGCGCACCTTGAAACAGTGAAGAGGAAAGCAAACAAATTGATTTAAATTGCATGGCAATTAAGTAAATTGCATTTCTATGATTAATATACATTTTAAAATTAAATAACAGCATGAAATACACTAACTTTTTCACATTGCCCTCAAATATTTGATAAAGCACCATTATATTCCATTTTAATTAGCATTTATTGTAAGAATTATCTGATGGCTGGTAATTAAGACAAAGATGATCACCGAACGGTGAAACATGCTGGTACGAAGCAATAGGTTGACTTTCTGTTGCTTTCATATTTTACACTTTCCTTTTTAGAGATTGTTTCTGAATCTATGTCATAATCAAAAAGTTAATTTGTTCTAATAACCACCCTTTCATGTCACTTTTTCCTAAACACTCTGTAATTAGTTCATACTTACTGACAATGTGGAAAAATTAACCATCAGATAAAGAACTATTTAAATGGACTGAAAGAATTAGATCAGAGAATACAGTAATACAGAGTAGCGGTTTATTGTGGCACTGTCAAATTGCAAGAACACTTTACCATACTTAATACTGCACAAATTCAATTCAATTCAATTTGAATTGCCATTCAACCATACATGAATACAGCATTACCCTGGGGTCAAGGTGTAGAACACAATACCAACAGTCACACACAGCACAAAGCACACACAAGATAGCAAGCGCAATTGTTATCACAATCACACAATAAGAGTCCCAAAATGTGAGCAATCAAATCCACAGTCAACCACAACATACCCCGGTGGGGTGGGGGGGGGGGGGATGTGCAGGCAGCACCAACTACAGCCTGGTCGCAACACCACACCGTCCCCCAGTGGAACGCACCGACCCCGCACACACAAAACAACAAGCACATATAAAGCATCAGTAAAATATGACGCAGAATATACATGTATATAGTCCAGAACTCCCCAGCCCACCAAAATCATAGAAATCAAAGCTTGGTTCGAAATAATCAAATTTCAAAATGGTAATTATTTCATTCATTTCCAGTATACTTTTGCCAGTTTAATCAAGGGGTACATGCTTTGTTTCAGCTGACCAAGCTCTTCAGCCTGCAACAATTGACAAAGTAGGCTTCATTGTTCCAACCGTAAGCATATTGAATGCTCATTGATCACAACTAAATGTGCTCAGGCAAGATGAGAACTAATCAGCAGGAGCCGGGGTACTGTACCAATGAAAGCAAGTGACTAATTTAATCAATACTAATACATCGAATTATCATTGTTAGTCATGTGACTGTAAAGGAAAGAAATTTAAATTACTTTCAAGTTAGTTAAAGTTAATTTCTTTATGTCAGTATGACAATACCATAATTTACTTATTTATTGAGATCTAGCACAGAATAGGCCCTTCCAGCCCTTCAAGCTGCGTTCCCAGCAACCCCTGATTTTAACTCTATCCTAATCATAGGACAATTTACAATCACCAATTATCCTACCAAACGGTACGTCTTTGGACTATGGGAGGAAACCGGAGCATCCGGAGGAAACCCATGCGATCACGGGGAGAATGTACAAACTCCTTACAAACACCGGTGGGAATTGAACCAGGGTCGGCTATACTGTAAATCATGCTAACCACTACACCACCATGCTACCCCAATAGCTGTTGACACTGTGTGACGTGGTTCCAAATAACTGCGTTCCAAGTCGAAAAGTACATTCAATCCTTTATTTCGAAACCAAAGACAAAAGATCTTGAATTTGCAATATAGTGATCTTAGCATTCAAATTAACGGTCAACAAAAAATATTAGTCCCCCGGCTCACTCCCTCTCAACTAAACTAAAACTAACTAGAACACAGCATGAATACATAACTATATTTGCTTCTATCACACCCCAACCCATGTGACAGATTACCCATAATAAATGTGCAACACAAAATGCAATACAGACAGAAAATAAATATGTGGCTCCTACAGTAAAGGAAAAAAAATGACATGAAATATGGGGTGGTGAGGGAAAATAATTAAATTAGGGGCTGGGGTGGGTACAATGGTATAAGGGCACATAAAGATTAAATCCTTTAATTGTCAGATGCTTTCCAATCAGAGGATTCTGTGACATTGAGAAATGTACCCATCACATTTGTCATTCAAGTTTAAATCAAGAGAATACATCAGAGCTTACATTGTGTTCTATTGTTTCCCTTGCTGCTTGTATCACATCAATAGCACGTTTCTTCTGTTCTGGCTCCATTAACATCTTATGCGCTTTGTCAACAGCTACAGAATAGCAAAACAAAATGTCAGGATTTAAATTCAGACCGTTTATAAATCAAGCTTATGACTTGCAATTTGAGTCCCAAGCAAAAAAAAAATCCCTGGTTTTGCTTGAGAAAAAAGGCAAAACCAACATGCAGAAGAGCTGTGCAGAGGTGTTCCCAGATCTGATATAACACCATTATCAAATTAGCTGACCTCCAATTAGAACAATACTCTGTGTTGTGCTCCAGGTAAAAGATTAGTATTCCAACATGGCGTTCCATGGCCTCCTCGTGTGCCAAGATGAGGTCACCCTCAGGATGGAGGAGCAACACCTCATATTCCATTTGAGTAGCCTTCAACCTGATGGCATGAATATCAATTTCTCCTTCTGGTAAAAAAAAATTTCCTTCCCCATCCCCCTCCCCTCTTCTATTCCCCACTCGGGCTTCTTTCCTCTCCTCACCCACTTATTACTTTCCCCAGGTCCCCTCTTCCTTCCCTTTTTCCAACAGTCCACTCTCATCTCCTATCAGATTCCTTCTTCTCCAGCCCTTGACCTTTCCAACTTACCTGGCTTCACCTATCACCTTCTAAGCCATCCTCCTTCCCCTCCCTCTACCTTTATATTCTGACATCTTCCCCCTTCCTTCTCAGTCCTGAAGAAGGGTCTTAGCCCGAGATGTCAATTGTTTATTTATTTCCACAGAAGCTGCCTGACCTGCTGAGTTCCTCCAGCATTCTGCACGTTGCTTTGGATTTCCAGCATCTGCAGAATTTCTTCTGTTAAAGATTAGCTTTACTTGGTATGTGTCCATCAAAACATACAAGAAATGCGCCAATTTGCATCAAAGGCCATCGCAGTCCGAGGATTGTGCTGAGGACGACTCACAGGATCACCACGCTTCTGGCAGCAACACAGCACGCCCATACTCACTAACACTAACAGTACATCTTTGGAATATGGGAAGAAACCTAGACGTCATGGGAGAACATATGAATGCTTACAGAGAGCAGCAGTTGAACCCCATTGGTGATTGATGGTGCTGCAAAGTGACTGCGCTGCCGTGCCTGCTGAGTAGACACCAAAACACTTCTATGAGTAATTGTTTTCCATCTGCAAACATGTACCCACTCACATTCTTTCAGGCAAAAAAAATCACCTCACAATCTTCAAGCACCCAGCTTATTTTTCCAACTTCATGCCCAGAAGCAATAAGGCCAATTGTATCTCAACTACAATAGAAGAGTAATCTTCTAAGCCTTGAGCAATTACGTCTCTCTCAAATCAACATCAGTAAAAGATAAATCAACCCAGAATATTTCTGGCCATTCAACTGTGGGTATCATGTACGAGTCGATTAAGACTCTCACCTAACATCCACGCACGTATGAGTGCCTGCACGAAAGGTTGTTGGATGGTCTGAATGTAAAGCACTAGAGCCCTGAAATTCACCAAAATATTTTTATCCAAATGAACGGCAAACTAATGATGCAATGGCTCCATTTAATATCAGAGAATGCATACAGTATACAACTTAAAGTCTTATTCCTCACAGACATCCACGAAACAGAAGAAAACATCAAAGAATGAATGACAGAAAAACATTAGAACCACAAAGCCCCTCCTACACCCTCAAGTAGCACCAAAGCATCAACTCTCCCCCCTCCCCCTCGCCCCACTTGTTCTAGCAGGGAGCATCAGTGCCCACCACCCACCTAGCAATAGCAAGCCCATGATCTGCAGTCCAACAGAAGCTACAGTCCATAACTTAGTACTTCGACGTGCCACAAGCTCCTTCTCTCTCATTAAAGGACAGAATGGTATCACCTCTGCCACATCGAGAGGCAGACCAACAGATCACTGTTTCTACGTAACGATCTGAAGCGACGCTTAATCAAGCTCACCCGGGGGGAAGAGAGAGACAAAGAGACAGAGTTCATTTTAATGTCACATGAGTGTGTAGGTCTGCAAACATATGCAAGAAAAACCCACGGTTATCTGTACTATTGCTGATAGTCTTCTTCCTGTCAAGACTGGGTTTCCTTACCTTCAAAAGCCTTCTGTGCTCGTTCAGCATCATCCTGATTTTTGTCTGGGTGGACTAAGATTGAGAGCTGGAATAAGGAAGAACATCATTCAGGATATGTGATAATTAAAGGTATTGCAACTTTAAATTAAAAGTATTCACCAGCACAGCAACCTCCACATGGGGACAGCATACACATTTCAATTCGTGAACAGCATTATACTTAAAAATACTCAACATTTTCTCCTTTCTGCCCTTTACGTTTCAAATCTTTCTATCTTCAAATTCTTAATGCAAATTTTCTTTATCCAGAGTTTTCAGTGTCAAAGCTTAAAATGTTAAAACTGCCCCTTACTGCATCCTCAAAATGAACACAACATTGTTTTCCCTCCCACACTTCAACCATTATAAATCTGAGGATTTCAAACCACTTCCCACATTGAATTAAGCCTGCCAAACAAACCCTAGTACAGGTCTGCTCAGAAACATGGCAGAATTAGCAGGAAATAAGGATCCTGCATGTCATGAAGACAAGTCATCATCATCATTATGATACGGGCAATCAAGGTCTTTCATCATGATTGTTCTTGGCAAATTTTTCTACAGAAGTAGTTTGCCGTTGCCTTCTTCTGGGCAGTGTCTTTACAAAACCGGTGATCCCAGCCACTATCAATACTCTTCAGAGATTGTCTGCTTGGAGTCAGCGGTCGCATAACTTATGACATGCACCACCAGCTGCTCATACAAGCATCCACCACCTGCCCCAATGACTTCAAGTGACACAGAGGGCTAAGCTACACCTTGCCCAAGTGTGACCTGCAGGCTAGCGGAGGGAAGGAGCACCTTACACTTCCTTTGGTAAACTCAACTCCACTTCGCCGATTTAGACAAGTGGCATTCAAAAATGATTACTCCTAATTGATGAGGGCAAAAACAATACTCATATACTGTAAAAGCAGTATTAAATATCACCATTTTAGATCCTCATTAGGTCACTTCTAGAGTGTTCTAATGGAGACTACTCCAAAAATACAAGCCGTCTGGGTGCCACAGCTTAGGAAATGCAAAGCAGCTACACAAAGTGGTGAAGAAACCAGATGACAGTCTTGCCCTTATCAGATCAGGCAACGAGTGGGGAGGTCAATTTATGGCTGTACAAAACCATGGTGAGATCACACCTGGAATACAGTACAGTTACCGTACTATAGGAAGGATCTGATTAAGATTCACAAGAATGTCGCTGGAATGGAGAGTGTGAGCTCTGAGCAGAGTTCAGAGACACTGCAATGAATCTTTGCTCCATTACTTCTATACTTGCCATTGTACTTGGGGCAGCACGATAGCACAGTGGTTAGCACAACGGTTTACAATACAGGAGATCTAGGTTCAATTCCCACCACTGCCTGCAAGGAGCTTGTACGTTCTCCCTGTGACTGCATGGGTTTCCTCCGGGTGCTCTGATTTCCTCCCACAATCCAAAGACCTACTGGTTGATAGGTTAATTAATTAAATTGTGAAGTGTCCAGTGATTAGGATTAAATTGGAGGACAGGTGCCTTGAAGGCCTATTCTGCACTGTATATAAATAAGTAAACAGACTTTAAGTAAGGAGAATTATAGATGGCATAACTGTACAGCATGCTCAAGCTGCCTAGCTTTTTCATGGCACCTTTTAAATTGGAAAAGATGCAGTGAAGGTTCGTAAAGACACTAATGGGTTTGGAAAGTTCGAGTTAAATAGGTAGAGAGGCTGGATAGACAAGGACATGTTTTCCCTGGAGCAAAAGAGGCTGAGCTCTTATAGAGGTTTATAAAAACATTCGCAGTAGAGAGGATGCTCTGTAGTTCTTACCCTCTCCCCACCACCCCACGGCAGAGGAACTTAAAACTAGAGAGCATGGGTTTAAGATGAGAGGGGAAAGATTTAAAGGGGACGAGAGGCATGTTTTTCCATACAGAGGGTAGTGGGGATATGGAAGGACCTACCAGAGGTTTAGAGAACACAAGGCAAATGCAGGAAAATGGGACTAGCTCATGAAGGCACCTTGGTCAACACAGACAAGTTGGGCCAAAGGGCCTGTTTCAGTTCTATGACTTGTCCACAGAACCCTATGTTAATGGTAGGGCCCATGGCATGAAAAAGGTTGGAAACCTCTGCCCTAAAGATACATTGACCTTGTAGGGAGAGCAGCATAGATTTACTAGAATTACTTCCAAGAATTAAATTATAGAATTACACAAACTTTCATTAAATGCTCCTGAAGTTACAAGACAACAAAGTGATTAGCTTCAAAAAGGACCATAACTTTGTCATGGGGTTTAGACGCTTGAGTGCCTCAATGACCCGGAGAGCTATGTTGGCTGGAGTCAGGGATTTATGCTTTGCTTCTTGGTAGGGTCACCCATGCCAAACAGGTCAAAGGGCAGTAATCAGACCAAGAGTGGTCCCCAGACCTCAAGGTTCAGGAGTTCAACTCAAGGCCAACAAAGCTAACTTGTCAAAAAAAATTGTTATGGAAACAGCAATGAAGAATCCTTCTACATCTGTGTGTGACCAAGAACAGGCGGAGATGGAGGACCTTCATAGCTGCCCTAAGCACTAGCAGCTTAACAGGCAGTAAGAAAGAAAGAAAGGAAAGAGATTTGAAGATTTTATTTCAAGTAATAGAGGGAACTATTAAAAAGTAAATGGAATGATTTTTTTTTAAAACACATACAGATGGTCACAAGAAAAACATTTAGACCAGGACTTTGAAGAATGAAGTCAGGAAATATTTCTATACAGAAAATAGAAATTTGTTACGAATTGACACATAACCAATTAATAATTTTAAATCTATTTAATAGCATTCAAAGTAATGAATTCTTAAGAGATTAGAAGAATAATAAATATATGGATTTAGGTAGCAAGTAAACCATGATATAAGTCAATAGCAGAAATTGCTTAAGGGCCAAAATATTTTACCCCTGATCCTAAATATGCAAGGACTGCAAAGGTATCTACATTGTGCACAGGACAATGTACATTGACAGAGCATAAAGTGTTGCACTAATGTTAACCTACAATAAGGTGTCAGAAACGATACCAGGTAAATTATTAATCCCAGAATTGATCCTGCTTGTTACAAAACTGAACAGCAAGACCAGAAAGTCCCACATTAGACGCATTGCTCGTACCGAATTAGCTACAATTTTAATATGGCACTACAGGAGATCACAAGTGTGTTGAGACTCTGAAGGTTTAAGAGAAAGAAAAATCAGGCAGAGTTCTTGCTACTGATCACTGTTCTGTGATTAACACATATACATTGTGGACGCTGGGTGATGGTAGCCTGACGATACTCACTGTCTAGGCCCACAGCTGAAGAATGGCCACTTGGGTGAGAAACCGGACACATAGTTTAGAGAACCATACCCCAACATGAGTCAGCACCTTGAGGAGGGGAGAAAATTTGGGAAAAAGAAGGTGTAGATTTTCATAGGCTGGTAAAGGAAATGCTATGTCTTGTGCATGATATGGCCCCAGTGAATTAAACCAAAAAAGCATTGCCAACTGCTTCAACATGATTAGTTTTTAAATTTAATAAAATCGTAGAAATTTTCAAAGTAGTACTGTTTCTTACAATAGGCATTAGTAATGTCAATTCCTGTTAAGTGAATAACTGGCCTTCCCACAAATGAAACAATAATGATGGTGTCTCACAGTCACATACTTTCTGTATGTTTTCAGTTTGCTAAGTTCTTAAAAACTAATTTTCTGCTGAAGGTGTTGACTCATGCTGGTTCCAGAGTCACCGGCAGTCCGTGTACCTTACCCATATAACTAGTCTTCATCTGCGAGCCTTTGATGTTGGCACGTTGTTCTACCCACAGAGGGATATCAATGTTGAGCCCAACTTTTATTTCCTTTGGTGGTCCCACACATGCACCTTCTGAAGGGAGTGCTGAAGCCCCAGTTGATCCCATGCTGGGCTGGGACCTGCTTTACTAAGGGCCTACCCTTTACTAACTGGGCCACAGAAATCGGAGGTGGTGAAGGGAGAAGCTTAAAACTGCTATTAACTAGTTTGGTATGCTGGTCGAAACAAATATTATGCAACACATTATACCTAATCTAGTCCCTAACCAAGGTAAAACGCATAGGATTTCATCAGAAAAAGTATTCACTTAACAAGAATTTTCAAGCAAAACTAAATTTATTTGATAAAACATTATGGATATAAATAACATTTTTGGAATTTTCAGTTTTTGTTCTCACACTTAAATGGAGTTGACTGTGTCTAAGATCAGTTGCTATCTTAGATTTTAGAAAGGGAAACATGTTTCTACCTGTCTGAACCTCTTTTTCAGCTCTTCATCTGTTGCTTCAGGGTCTACCTGCAAAACCTGCGTGACAAATGATAGCGTTAATTACATTCTGCACTGCATTAGCATTTTAAGTGTCTTTATGAAACTGGTGGAGATCAGTTGGGTTACTGACTGGAATGGTAATCTTTGTAGCAGTCCCAAACTACCAATATTTCAAAGTTCAAAGTAAATATATTATCAAAGTACATATATGTCACAATATACAACCTTGAGATTCATTTTCCTGTGGACATACTCAATAAATCCATAACAGAATCAATGAAAGACCACACCAACTTGGATGTTTTACCAGTGTGCAAAAGACAACAAACTGTAAATACAAAAAGAAATAATATTAATAAATAAATAACCAATAAATAGAGAACATGAGATGAAGAGTCCTTGAAAGTGAGTCCAGAGGTTGTGGGAGCATTTCAGTGATGAGGCAGTGAAGTTGAGTGGAGTTATTCCCTTTGGTTCAAGAGCATGATGGTTGAGGCAAAATAACTGTTCCTAAATCTGGTGGGACGAGAACTGAGCTCCTGTACCTCTTCCTGATGGCAGCAGCCAGAAGGGAACATGTCTTGGGTGGTGGGGGTCCATGATGATGGATGCTGCCTTCCTGCAACAACACTCCGTGTAGATGTGCTCAACAGTGGGGTGGGCTTTATCCATGATGGACTGAGCCGTATCCACTACTTTTGATAGGAACTTTCGTTCAAGGGCATTGGTGTTTCCATACCAGACCATGATGCAGCCAGTCAATATACTCTCTACTACACATGTATAGAAGCTTGTCAAAGTTTTGGATGTCATGACGAATAAGGAAGTAAAGGCATTGCCGTCCTTTTTTCATAATTGCACTTGCATGCTGGGCCCAGGACATGTCCACCGAAATAATATCACTGACCCTCTCCACTTCTGATCCTCCGAGGAGGAATGGCTCAGGGACCTCTGGTGTCCTCCTCCTGAAGTCAATAATCAGCTCCTTGGTCTTGCTGACGGTGCCAGTGAACAACACGGCCAAGTGTGACATCCTCCAGGTGGTTCACAAAAAACTATTTCTTTCAATCTTCTTTTTCTTTCAAATGTGGTTTTGTCTGAGCCCGTGATCTACATTTTGGTTGGTTGTTTCTGAGCCGATTGAGCAAACTGTGGCTTTGCCGTCTCCAAGAGTGTTCACTGAGGTTTCGGGAGAAGTGTGCGGCTTCAAGGTTATGAAGCCTGGAGATGGGGGCGCAAGCGCATGATCAACTCCGTTTCTCACCAGTTAAAGCATCAAGGAAGATTGAAAGTGTAAAGTGAATAGAGCAGGGGACCAAGCACACAACATTGCGCTGATGGAGACTGTGGAGGAGATGTTGTTGCCTATCCAAACCGCAAGTGAGGAAATGGAGGATCCAATTACACAAGGAGGTATTGAGGCCAAGGTCTTGAAACTTACTGATTAATTCTGAGGGGATGATGGTACTGAAGGCAGAGCTGTAATCGATCAAGAGCATCCTTTGCTGTCCAGAAGTCCCAGAATTGAGTGAAGAGCCAATGAAATGGCATCTGTTGCCATTCTTTCTTTGTGATTGTACTTACGTGGAAGTTAATCGGTGCGGATCTAAGTTATTTCTCGGGCAAGGCGATGTTTGTTATGACACAGATAATATTGCCAAGAATATTTCATGTTTTACACAAAACAACAGTAGACACATTCCCAAAAACATTCAATTTTAGAAAGTATTTAAGAATCCAAGTTGAGTACAATTGAGTAGAAATTGACTAATTTACTGCAGCAAATTCTTGGTAAATTAAAATTAGATATTGACCTAGACAAAAACTGCAGATATGATTATCATATTTCAGCTGTGTGAATAAGCAGTACCAGGTTTTCATTCTTAAATCTATGTTGCACAAGAGGAAAATAAGTCACAAACTGAAGTGCTCTCCATTGCCTTGGCTCATAGCAGGGTCAAGTATGATAATGACATCGACTATTTTTTCTCATCGAAGAGATGTGGCTTTGCAGGCTGAGCCAGCATTTAATTGTCCATCCCATAAGAAGCTGGCGGTGAGCTGCTGCAGTCTTTGAGGTGTGGGTTTACGTGCAATGATGTTGGGGAAGGAGTTCCCAGGATTCTGACCCAATGGCAGTGAAGGAATGGTGATACACTTCCAAGTCATGATAGTGTGTGACTTGAAAGGGAATTTCAAGTTGGAGGTATTCTCATGGCTTTGCTGCCTTACGCTTCTAGCTATTAGAGCAGGGTGTTGGAAACAATAAGACATAGGAGCAGAATTAGGCCATTCAGCCCATCAAGTCTGCTCCGCCATTCCATCACGGCTGATCCTGGATCCCACTCAACCCCATACACCTGCCTTCTCACCATAACCTTTGATGCCCTGACCAATCAGGAACTATCAATTTTTACTTTAAGAATACCCATGGTCTTGGCCTCCACAGCTGTCTGTGGCACAGCAGTCCACATATTCACTATGCTCTGGCTAAAAAAAAAATTCCTCCTTAACTCTGTTCTAAAGGGTCGCCCCCTCAATTTTGAGGCCGTGCCCTCTAGTTCTGGATACCCCCGCCAAAGGAAACATCCATTTGGCCCACAATGTTGTTCCAAACCAGCTGAAAATTAAAAAAAAACATATCAAAAATACCCCAACTCTAATCCTTCCTACCTATATAATGTCCATATCCCTCCATTTTCCTCAGATTCATGTGCCTATCTAAACACCACTTAAAAGCCTCAAATGTATTTGCCTCTACCACCATACCAGGCATCCACCACGCTGAGTAAAAAACTTACCTCTCACATCCCCCTTGATCCTACCCCCCCTCACCTTCAACGCATGCCCTCTGGTATTAGACATTACTCACTGTCTATTCTATCTATCCTTCTCATAATCTTCCAAATCTCTATCAGATCTCTCCTCAGCCTCCACCGCTGCAGAGCAAACAACCCGTTCATCATCCTCACGTGATAGCACATGCCCTCTATACCAGGCAGCGTCCTGATAAACCCCTTCTGCATCCCCTCCGAAACCTCAACAGTGGGTGACCAGAACTGTGTGCAATACTCCAGATATGGACGAACCAGGGAGTTTTATAAAGTTGCAACATAACCTCCTGACTTCTGAACTCGATGCCTCGACTGATAAAAGCAAGCATTCCCTAAGCCTTCTTAATCACCTTATGACCTATGTAGCCACTTTCAAGCAGCTATGAACTTGGATACCAACAGCAACACTGTTAAGGATCTTGCCCTTAACAGAGTACTGTCTCCTTGCATTTGCCCTACCAAGGTACATCACCTCATAGTTATCTGGGTTAAACTTCATCTGCCATTTCTCGGCCCATATCTACAACTGATCTATATTGCGCTCTATCCTTTGCTGTTCTCCTACATGATAAACAACTCCACCGATCTGCAAACTTAAATGTTCATCCAGGTCAAATATATACATCGCAAAGAGCAGAGGTCCCAGCATAGATCCCTGCGGAACTCCACTAATTACAGACCTCCAGCTCGAATAAGTCCCTTCAACTACTACCCTCTGTCTTACATGCACAAGCCAGTTGTGACTCCAAACAGCCAAAGAACTGTTGACCCCATGCATCTTAATCTTCCAGACAAGCCTTCCATGAGGGACTTTGTCAAAACACCTTACTAAAATCCATGCAGACTACATCCACTGTCCAACCCTCATCTATTTCTCTCGTCACCTTGTCAAAAAATTCAGTCAGGTTAGTAGACACGACCTGCACTGCACAAAGTCATGCTGGCTCTCCCTAATTGGGCCATGGGTTTCCAAATGCTCAGATATCCTACCCCTAAGAATTTTCTCCAGCAATTTCCCTACAACTGATGTGAAACTCATTGGTCTATAGTTTCCACGATTTTCCCTTGTTCCCTTCTTAAATAGAGGTACAACATTAGCCACTTGCCAGTCCTCCAGGACCTCACCTGTGGCTAAAGAAGACGCAAAGATACCGGTCAAGGCCCCAGCAATCTCGTCTCTTGCCTCCTTCAATAACCTGGGTTGAATCCCATCAGGCCCTGGGGAGATATCCACCTTAATATTCTTTAAAAGGCCCAACACTTCCTCCTCTTTGACCTCTATAAACACCTTAATATACTTATACACACAGCAATGATCTCCCGGTCCTCCATATTGCTTTCCTTGGTAAATACTGAAGCAAAATACTCATGAAGTAGCTCACTCACATTCTCCACATCCAAACAGAAGTTCCCCCCTTTTTCCTTGAGAGGTCCCACCCTCTCCCCACTGATCCTCTTGCTCTTGATGCGTGTATAGAATGCCTTGGGATTCACCTCAACACTACTCGCCAAGGGCTTTTCATGACCCCTCCTGGCTTTCCATTCTTTAGTTCTTTACTGGCTTCTTCATACTCCTCATGTGCTCCGTTTGATCCTAACTTCCGAATCTTTACATATTTTTCCTTTTCCTTGACTAAATTAATCACCTCTCTGGATGTCCAAGGTTCTCTTATCTTTCTTTCTATCCCCTTCTTTCCTACTAGTAGGAGCATACCTTTCCTGTACTCTGTGCAATTCATCCTTAAACATACTCCACATGTCTCATGTGGACTTGTCAGAGAAAGGGTGCTCACAATTAACGGTTCTTAGTTCCTGCCTAATGCCCCTACAATTTGCCCTACACCAATTTAAAACACTCCCGCAAGGACCATACCCATCCTTATCTATTGCTATCTTGAAAGTTCAGGAGTTGTGGTCACTGTTCCCCAACTGCTCGCCCAATGAAAGGTCAGTCACTAAGCTGGGCTCATAACCCAACACCAGGTCCAATACGGCCCCTCCTCACATGTGATTTAAGAAACCTTCCTGGACACAATTAACAAATTCTCCCCCATCTAAACCCCTTGCACTAAGATGGTCCCACTTTATATTAGAGAAGTTGAAATCCCCCATGACAACCACCTTATTATTTTTACACATTCCCTTGGGACTAAGGGAACACAGGTCTATGTCTATGCATTTGATTGCAGACAGCTTGAAGCAAGGAAAAACTGGCCTTTATTGATGTAGTGAAATAGGACACTATGGCTCAGGTATATGTCAAACGTCAGAACAATATCTACAAAATTTTAAAATCGACTTACTTCAAATGGATTTAGGTTGATGTAGGTGGATCCAGGTCTCGTAAGTCTTTCAATTTGTTGTTTTGATGTTAGAACAGAGTCCCGCTTTTCAATTTGCTTCACCTGTAAGAATATAAAGCCTTCATTTACTACTGATGCTTCTGTAAATTATTTATAAATAATTTATGGATACAACATTAAAGAAATTGCTAATTGAGAAAAAAAGCAACGTAGGCCATCTTGAAAGAAGAAATTTATACCATAAGGTATAGGTGCAAAATTAGGCCATTTGGCCCATCGAGTCTGCTCCGCCATTTTCCCTCTCAGCCCCAAACTCCCGCCTTCTCCCCATATCCCTTCGTGCCCTGACTAACCAAGAATCTAGCTAGCAACCGCTACCTTAAATATACCCAATGACCTAGCCTTCACAGGCGCAAAAGGCCACAAATTCCACAGATTCACCACTCTCTGGCTAAAGAAGTTCCTCCTCAGCTTCATACTAAAAGAACACTCCCCTGGGGCTCGTCCTTTTAGAACAGAGATGAGGAGGAATTTCTTTACATACTAAATCAACCAAAATGATGTCAACAATACGCAATTTGAATAAAAGCATGATGTCGTGTTGAAGCATTCAATTTTACCAGATAAACACAAACACAAGAGAGAGTGGAATTTGTGAAAAGGTTCCTCATACCAGGAAAGAAAAGAAAATGGAATTAATGAAGAAAATACCTCAGCATGAAAACAACAATATTTCATTACAGCAGAACAATATTCAAACCTGGTAATCAATTTCATTCATTGTTTGGACCAAGCTTCTGAGATTTGGAATACAAAGCGCAGGTCTTTTTTTCCCAAAAGCAATTTATTTTTCCCTAATTCTTATTCTACTCATTACACCCACATTCAGCCATTCAGCTGAGGAAAATCTGCCCTTACAAAATTCTTAAATCATGACCCAAAAATTTCAGATGTGGACTAAAATTTGCTCTTACAAAATATATGTGAAAAAAATGTAAATAAACAAAGTTCATTTATTTTTCCTTCTGACACCTGCCCATACACCTCCTCCCTCTCCTCCATTCAGGTCCCCAAATAGTCCCTCCAGCTGAGACGACACTTCATTTGTGAATCCGCTGGGGTCACCTATTGTGTCTGATGCTCCCGATGCGGCCTCCTCTACACTGGAGAGACCCGTCGTAAATTGGGTGACTGCTACGTCGAGCACCTTTGCATCATCTGCCACAAGTGGGACTTCCTGGTTGCCAAACATTTTAATTCCCATTCTGACGTCTTGGTCCATCTGCCAAAATGATGCCACCCTCAGGGTGGACAAGCAACACCTACCTTCTAAGTGGATACCCTCCAACCTGATTGGTTACTCCTTCCGGAAAACAAATCTGCCCCCACCCCCCACTCTGACTTTTACTTCTTCTCACCTGCTTATTACTTGCCCCTGGGTCCACTCCTTCTTCCCTTTCATTTTACCCTCTACCTTCACAAGCCTTCCAGGGCCTACTACAGTGAAGCATCCCCACAGCATAATGCAGCTGCCACCATGCTTCATGGTAGGGATGCTGTGTTTCTGATGATGTGTATAGCTTTTAGTCTCATGGCCAAAAAGCTCAACTTTAGCTTTATCTGACCATAGAACCTTCTTCCAGCTCATTCAGAGTCTCTAGATGCCTTCTGGCAAACTTTAGCCAAGATTTCATGAGAGTTTTTTTTCAAACAGTGGTTTTCTCTTTGCCTCTCTTCCATAAAGCTGTGACTGCTGAAGCACCCAGGCAACAGTTGTTGTATGCACAGTCTCTCCCATCTCAGCCACTGAAGCTTGTAACTCCTCCAGAGTTGTCATAGGTCTCTTGGTGGCTTCCCTCACGAGTCCCTTTCTTACGCGGCCACTCAGTTTTTGAAGACGGCCTATTCTAGGCAGTTTTGACTTAACTGTACTCCAAGGGATATTCAGTGACTTGGAAATGTTCTTGTATCCATCTCCTGACTTCCTGACTTGTGCTTTTCAACCACCTCAGATACACACACATACATATATAAAATGCATATACATGTGTGCATGTATATAGATATATACACACACACACAAAAAAAAAGACCATAAGACAAAGGAGCAGAAGTCAGTCATTCGGCCCATCGAGTCTGCTCCACCATTTTATCATGAGCTGACCCATTCTCCCATTTAGTCCCACTCCCCCTCCTTCTCACCATAACCTTTGATGCCCTGGCTACTCAGATATCTATCAATCTCTCCCTTAAATACACCCAATGACTTGGCCTCCACTGCTGCCCGTGGCAACAAATTCCATAGATTCACCACCCTCTGACGAAAAAAATTTCTTCACATTTCTGTTCTGAAAGGGCACCCTTCAATCCTTAAGTCTTGCCGCCTTGTACTAGACTCCCCCATCATGGGAAACAACTTTGCCACATCCACTCTGTCCATGCTTTTTAACATTCGAAATGTTTCTATGAGGTCTCCCCTCATTCTTCTAAACTCCAAGGAATACAGTCCAAGAGTGGACAAACATTGCTCATATGTTAACCCTCTCATTCCCGGAATCATTCTAGTGAATCTTCTCTGTACCCTCTCCAACGTCAGCACATCCTTTCTTAAATAAGGAGACCAAAACTGCCCACAGTACTCCAAGTGAGGTCTCACCAGCGCCTTATAGAGCCTCAACATCACATCCCTGCTCCTATACTCTATTCCTCTAGAAATGAATGCCAACATTGCATTCGCCCGCTTCACCACCAACTCAACCTGGAGGTTAACCTTAAGGGTATCCTGTACGAGGACTTCCAAATCCCGTTGCATCTCAGAACTTTGAATTCTTTCCCCATTTAAATAATAGTCTACCCGTTTATTTCTTCTACCAAAGTGCATAACCATACACTTTCCAACATTGTATCTCATTTGTCACTTCTTTGCCCATTCTTCCAATCTATCCAAGTCTCTCTGCAGACTCTTGTTTCCTCAGCACTACCGGCCCCTCCACCTATCTTCGTATCGTCAGCAAACTCAGCCACAAAGCCATCTATTCCATGATCCAAATCGTTGATGTACAGTGTAAAAAGAAGCAGCCCCAACAACAACCCCTGTGGAACACCACTGGTAACCGGCAGCCAACCAGAATAGGGTCCCTTTATTCCCACTGTCTGTTGCCTGCCAATCAGCCAATGCTCTATCCACATATGTAACTTTCCTGTAATTCCATGGGCTCTTATCTTGTTAAGTAGCCTCATGTGTGGCACCTTGTCAAAGGCCTTCTGAAAATCCAAATATACAATATCCACTGCATCTCCCTTCTCTAGCCTACTTGTAATTTCCTCAAAAAATTGTAATAGGTTTGTCAGGCAGGATCTTCCTTTAAGGAATCCATGCTGAGTTCTGCCTATCTTGTCATATGCCTCCAGGTACTCTGTAACCTCATCCTTGACAATCGACTCCAACAACTTCCCAACCACCCATGCCAAGCTAACAGGTCTATAATTTCCTTTTTGCTTCCTTGCCCCCTTCTTAAATAGCGGAGTGACATTTGCAATCTTCTAGTCCTCCGGAACCATGCCAGAATCTATCGATTTTTGAAAGATCATTGCTAATGCCTCCGCAATCTCCACAGCTACTTCCTCACACACAATTATACACACACAATTTTATAATGTAATTCACAGCTTTTTCTACTATTATGTATTGCATTCTATTGCTGCCAAAATGACAAATTTCATGATATGTATATGCCAATGTGTGGCGCGTGGCCAACTGGTTAAGGCGTCAGGCTAGTGGTCTGAAGGTTGCAAGTTCAAGCCTCAGCGGAGGCAGCGTGTTGTGTCCTTGAGCGAGGAACTTAACCACACATTGCTCTGCGACAACACCGGTGCCAAGCAGTATCGGCCCTAGTGCACTTCCCTTGGACAACACTAGTGTTGTGGAGAGGGGAGACTTGCAGCATGGGCAACTGCCAGTCTTCCATACAACCTTGCCCAGGCCTGCGCCCTGGAAACCTTCCAAGGCACAAATCCATGGTCTCACGAGACTAACGGATGCCTATCTAAGATATGCCAATAACCTTAAACTTGCTTCTGATAATTTCTTGAGTTTTTTTAGGCATCACATAACAAAAAAAAATCCTAGAAACAAACAAGCAAAACAACAGATAAACTCTTCTCGAGCTTCAAGCCAGGTACAGGTCTCGATTATAACTGACGTTTCAATGATACACTCTGCTATCTTCTTCAGGGATGATGCCTGGGCAATTCTAGTCTGGTGGCATATGTAGCAAAACAACCTTCACATCCATGTTTGCATATAGCTCTGCTTGTAACATGCAGACATTCTCACCTCAAAACACTGTAGGGAATTCGGAAGGACAAGATCTGCCATCACTTGGAGAGTCAATGCCTGATCAAGAATAATAAGCATGGTTTTGTGCATGGAAGGTCATATCTTTGAAAGTTATTTGAGGAGGTAAATAAGGTATAAATGGAAGTAGGTGAGTGGGTATTGTCTATTTGGACTTTGTTTATTTATTAAGATACAGTGTGGAATAGGCCCTTCAAGCTCCTTCGCTCACCAATTCCCTGATTTAACCTGAGCCTAATCGAGAGACAATTTACAATGACCAATTGACCTCCCAACCAGTACGACTTTGGACTGTGGGAGGAAACCGGAACACACGGAAGAATCCCACGTGGTCACAGGGTGAAGATACAAACTCTTTATAGGCAGCGGCAGGAATTGAACTCGGGTCGCCAGTACTGTAAAGCATCTTTGCTAACCCCTACGCTACCACACCATCAGTAAGGTCATTCACAAGGTGCAACATGACAGACTGACCTCAAAGATTAGGTCGCACGGGATTCAGAGGGAGCTGTCGAGGTGGATCCAGAATTCGCCAACAAAAAGCAGACAGTACTGTGTGAAATTCACTTCTCCAACTGAAGGCCTGTGAGTTGTGGGATACCTCAAGTGTCAGTATTGGAACCTGTTATTCACTATTTATGTAAATAATTAGAATATGAATGTTTATGATACCATTAGCATGTTTGCTGATGATACTAATTTAGGGACAGTGAAGCAGGATGCGATGCATTGAAAAGAGATCTTGAGCAGTTAGGGAGATGGGCTGAGATAGAGCAAATGGATTTCAACTTACACAAGTGTGAGGTGATATATTTCAAGACAAGACAAATCAAGTTTATTGTCATTTAACTATATATGTGTATACTGTCAAATGAGACAACATTTCTCTGGACTGGGCTGTAAAGCACAATAGTACACATAACACACAATAAATAAGGAAAGTAAGTCTAAAATCTACAGGTAAAGTATACATAAATTGCATAAATTAAATATTGTAAGGTACAGAACCGGTAACACTTTGAATACAATGCAGCAAGGAGTTCAGAAGCCGAATGGCCTGAGGGAAGAAACTGTTTCTCATCCTGACCATTCTTGTTTTAATACATTTAGATGTTCTAACCAGGCTAGGACCGATAAAGTAAATGGCAGGCCACTGACAAATGCTGGGAATAGAGGGACCCAAGAGTGCAGGTGCACAGAACACTGACAGCAGGTGCACGAGTAGAGAGGGTGGTGAAGACGACCTTGCGCATGTCGGCCTTTCTTTATCAGTCAGGGCAGTGAATTTTGAAGTAGGGACATTATGTTTCAACTACATAAGTCGTTGGAGACGCCAGAATTGGAGCACTTTGTACAGTTTTGGTCGCGCTCTCATAGGAAAGGCATTGTCAAGCTGGAGAGGGTGCAGAAGAGATTTACATGGATGCCACCTGGACGAGAGGACCTGAGTTATAGGGAGAAGTTGGCCACACTGGTTCTTTAATCTTTGGAGTGCAGGAAAATGAGGGGTGACCCTCACCAAAGTTTATAAAATCATGAGGGCTATGGATAAGTTGACAGTCATAGTTTGTCCCAAGGTTTGGGGAGTTCAAAACTGGAGGATGTAGTTACAAGAGGGGAGAAATTTTGAAAGAGACCTGAGAGGTGATTTCTTCACACAGAAGCCAGTGAGCACCTAGAATGATCTGCCAGGGCAAGTGGTCAAAGTGGATACAACATTTAAGAGGCATTTAAATAGGAGGGAGTTTGCAGTTGTGGACCAAACGTAGGCAATTAGGACGTGTTGACTTTATGACTCCAACAATAAAATACATAATGTACCACAGAGATTGATGGGTGGGGGGTCAACAAATCCAAGAATGTAAATTAAAAATTAATTGTGCCTTCTTCACTGTTTCATGTTGTACCTCACAATTAACAGAACTGCAAAACCCATCTTCTGAATTTCCTACGGGTGTATACTGTATATAAAAAAACAATGTTGCCTATTCGCTGGACCTTGTTTGACCACAGGATGGACATGCTTGTACAATGACCCTGAACGCGGTAACAGAACGTGGCTCAAGGACACCACATGCACCAGAAATCTGCAAGCCATGACATTCAGGGCCTGAGGAGTTACAGAAAAGTACAGCACGGAAACAGGCCCTTCAGCCCACTGAGCCCGTGCTGAACCATTTAAACTGCCTACTCCCATCGCCCTCCATACCCCTACTATCCATGTACCTATCCAAACTTCTCTTAAATACTGAAATCTGCCTACATGCATCACTTGCGCTGGCAGCTCGTTCCACACACTCGGCACATCTGAATGAAGACGTTGGCTATATTTTTTTGGTGAATGATTTTTTTTTGTATTCATGTGCTGTGTGTGGCTGCTGGTACTGTGTTTTGCACCCTGGCTCCAAAGGACTGCTGTTTTGTTTGTCTGTGTATGGTTAAATGACAATTACACTTGAAAGCTGTCAGACTTTTGTGAGTGTATTCTAAGTGAGCTGGGCAATTTCACACATACAAGTGAAATTTTGCTAGTTTTAAATTGCAACTGTCTTAATGGAATGAAAATAGATGCAATCTGATCCTCTCATCTGCCAATTCTGCTACAAATCTGATATGCCACCAAAGACGCTGGCAAATTTCTACAAATGTACCATGGAGAGCATTCTAACTGGTTGCATCAACATCTGGCATGTGGGGGGCGTGGGAATCGAACTAAGCTGTAGAGACTTGTCAATTTAGTCAGCTCCATCATGGGCACCAGCCTCCATAGTATCCAGGAGCGGTGCCTCGAAAAGGCAGCGTCCATCATTAAGGACCCCGACCACCCAAATCATGCCCTCTTCCCATTGCTACCATCAGGAAGGAGGTACAGGAGCCTGAAGACACACCTCAGCGATTCAGAAACAGCTTCTTCCCCTCTGCCATCTGATTTCTGAATGGACATTGAACACGACCTCACTACTTATTTTATTTCTATTTTTTTGCACTATTTATTTAATTTACAGGTATCCCCCGCTTTTCCAACGTTCGTTTTACGAAACCTCACTATTACGAAAGACCTACATTAGTTACCCGTTTTCGCTAACAGAAGGTGTTTTCACTGTTACGAGAAAAGGCAGCGCATGGGGAAAAGCAGTGGGCGAGAAAAGCAGCGTGCAATAAAAAGCAGCGCGCGCCCCGAGCAGCCGCTCTCCCCGGGAACGGCATTCTCGCCGGCACTGCTTAAACACGTGCCTGTGAGCAGCCGTTAGCAAGGTGAGTTCTAAGGTATCGAAGAATGCAGCCGTAGCTGGGAGGCACACAGCACATCTTTAAGAAAAAAGCCAAAATAAACATGCTAATTAATTAGCTCGTAAGGGTGTTACACTTAGCGTAAAACTAGACATAATTAAGCATTTCGATCGTGGTGAACGAAGTAAGGGCAAAGTGAGTTTGGCTTGTGGAAGTTGACGAAGATGATGTTGAAGAGGTTTTGGCATCTCATGACCAAGAACTGATAGATGAAGAGTTGATGCAATTGGAAGAGGAAAGGATAATAATCAAAACCAAATGCAGTAGCGAATGGACCGCAAGTGATGTTGTCCAGGAACTGAACCTGAAGCAACTGCATGAGATTTTCACTGCATTGATAAAGTACAACTTTAATTTTGAAAGGGTACATCGGTTTAGGACATATTTGCAAGATGGTTTGAGTGCTTACAAAGAACTGTATGATAGAAAAATGCGCAAGGCTCAGCAGTCAAGCATACTGTCGTTTTTCAAGCCTTCCACATCAGCCACAGCAGACAACGAACCTCGACCTTCAACATCGAGGCAGGCAGACATAGAAGAAGACGAGCTGCCTGCCCTGATGGAAACAGGCGACACCCCAGTGTCCCACTACCCCAACCCTCAGGCCGCAGACAGATTCCAATTCGCGGAGAATGCAGCAGTAGCCGGGAGGCAATCGGCAATCGCCTCTGATCTGGGACGACATTTACGTGCCGGACGGCACCTAAATAATTTGCATTTTATTTCGGCTTTTTTCTTAAAGATGTGCTGTGTGCCTCCCGGCTACTGCTGTATCCCTGCATGCTTCGCGGATCGGGATCGGTCGGCGGCCTGGAGGGTGGGGGCCACTGCACCACCCCAATCTCCAACAACTCAGCCTAACACACCATCATCAGTGTGCATCATGTGTTCCCAATTCCCGTGATACTACACTGTACATACATTATTTCTACTTTATATAGGCTGTGTATTTTTATGCGTTATTTGGTAAATTTGGCAGCTTCATAGCTTAAACACTCTGGAGAGAATGTTTTTGCCAACAGCACTTGCGTGAGATTTTCACTGCGGAGAACAGTGCAGGCAATGATTGTGGAAAAGTATTTCTACTTTATACAGGCTGTCTATTTATCATATCTTTCCTGCTTTTACTGTATGTTACTGTTATTTTAGGTTTTATGTGTTATTTGGCATGATTTGGTGGGGTTAATTTTGGGTCTGCGACGCTCACAAATTTTTCCTATATAAATAAATGGTAATTGCTTCTTCGTTTTACGACATTCCGGCTTATGAACCGTTTCACAGGAACGCTCTACCTTCGGATGGCGGGGGAAACCTGAAACTATTTTATATATTGGGCCAGCCAGTCGTGTAGTGGCATCAGCACTGGAATTCGAGGCGGATGGCCCTGAGTTCGAATCTGGCTGGGTCCCAACCTGGGCAGCCCGTATCCGTGCAGAACAAAGGCCTGGCAATCTACTTCCGTATCTTACCACGAAAACTCTATGGACATATACACTATCCATAAGGTTGCCATGAGTCAACCTATACTTACACACACACTGTAATTTAAGTTTTTTTCTCTATCATTATGTATCGCATTGTACTGCTGCCACAAAGACAACAAATTCCACAACATATGCCCGTGATATTAAACCTGATTCTGATTGATCTATAATCTAAAGATTATAATGCAACAGCTTACAAGAACCTGGACAGAAGAGAGGTCAATATTCTGGATTCAAGTCCTACTACAGAAACTACCATTTTCCAGCAAGTTTCAGATTACCAGAATCAGAATTCGTGGATGTCTGTGAAGAGTAAGAATTACAGGTCATACAAACTGTATAAATTCTCTGATGTCAAATGGAACTACTGAATTCTCATTCAATGATGTGAAGGATTTTGTGAATACTAGGAATGCGACAAGGAATAAATAATTTCAAGTTTTTATTATTGTGGGTGGGTTCACGGACAGGTGTAAAAATTTGAGGTGTGTTGCAACCAACACCAACTGCACAGCCTGCTGAAGCCACAGCAGATATTTATTGACATGTGGAGCTCTCAGATAACTCGAGAGTCTTCAACAAGTTGAGATCATGATGGATTACTTGTTTTCACTTTGTAGAGGAGGTGCTTTGCCATACTTTAAAAGGCGGAGGTTATGGATTCAAATCCAAATGATAACTGAACAGTTACTGTCAAAGACCCATTTTCTTAATCAGCTCAAATAGATACGTTTTATTCAAGTACCGACACAAACACAATAGATAACGTTATATTTCAAAATAACTATTCAATGTTATCGAAAACTGCAGTCATCACAAAGTACTTAATAAATCCTTTGCTACACAGTTCATGTTATACCTCTGTTTTGCCCTATAGACATCTCATTGCAAACAAGAACAATATCTGATGCCTGCCCCATATCTCAACCAAAAACCACCCACACATCAGTAATAAATCCTTAACACTGTAGCCTAGAATGAAGAGCTGCACAGTACAGGAACAAGCCCACAATGTTGTGCCAAACTAATTAAACTAGTAATTAAAAGCTTAAAACATGAGGAAATCTGCAGGTGCTGGAAATCCAGAGCAACACAGGACAAAATGCTGAAGGAACTCAGCAGGTCAGGCAGAATATAACGGGAAAGAATAAGCAGTCGACGTTTCAAACCAAGACCCTTCTTCAGGACTAAGGAGGAAGGGAGGTCAGAGTAAGAAGCTGCAGGGAGGGGTGAGGAAGAACCAGGTGGCAGGTGATAGGTGAAACCGGGAGAGGGGGAGGGATGAAGTAAAGAGCTGGGAAGTTGATTGGTGAAAGAGATAAACAGCTGGAGATGGGGGAATCTAATAGGAAAGGTTAGAAGACCATGGAAGAAAGGGAAGAGGGAGAGGCACCAGGGGGAGGTGATGAGCAGGTAAAGAGATAAGGGGAGAGAGGGAAATAGGAATGAGTAACGGTGAAAGGGCGGGGGGGGGGGGGGCAATTACCAGAAGTTCAAGAAATCGATGTTCATCAGGTTGAAGGCTACCCAGACCGATTATAAAGTGTTGCTCCCCTTATAAGGGCTGGATAGGGGCTGCTCCCACTAACCAATCCCTGGCCAATGGAGATTGACGTATATAAAATCATGGAAGGCATAGAGGGTGAAAGAATCTAGTTCCCCGAAACTCCCCCCCCCCCCCAAGGAAAGGTTGCTAAAAACAAAAGGACATAGGTATAACAACAGGAATTCTGCAGATGCTGGAAATTCAAGCAACACACATCAAAGTTGTTGGTGAACGCAGCAGGCCAAGCAGCATCTGTAGGAAGAGGTGTAGTCGACATTTCAGGCCGAGACCCTTCGTCAGGACTAACTGAAGGAAGAGTTAGTAAGAGATTTGAAAGTGGGAGGGGGAGGGGGAGATCCAAAATGATAGGAGAAGACAGGAGGGGGAGGGATAGAGCCAAGAGCTGGACAGGTGATAGGCAAAAGGGGATACGAGAGGATCATGGAAAAGGAGGTCTGGGAAGAAAGACAAGGGGGGGGGGGACCCAGAAGATGGGCAAGAGGAATATTCAAAGGGACAGAGGGAGAAAAAGGAGAGCGAGAGAAAGAATGTGTGCATAAAAATAAGTAACAGATGGGGTACGAGGGGGAGGTGGGGCCTAGCGGAAGTTAGAGAAGTCGATGTTCATGCCATCAGGTTGGAGGCTACCCAGACGGAATATAAGGTGTTGTTCCTCCAACCTGAGTGTGGCTTCATCTTTACAGTAGAGGAGGCCGTGGATAGACATGTCAGAATGGGAATGGGATGTGGAATTAAAATGTGTGACCACTGAGAGATCCTGCTTTCTCTGGCGGACAGAGCGTAGATGTTCAGCAAAGCGGTCTCCCAGTCTGCGTCGGGTCTCGCCAATATATAAAAGGCCACATCGGGAGCACCGGAAGCAGTATATCGCCCCAGTTGACTCAGAGGTGAAGTGTTGCCTCACCTGGAAGGGCTGTTTGGGGCCCTGAATGGTGGTAAGGGAGGAAGTGTAAGGGCATGTGTAGCACTTGTTCCGCTTACACGGATAAGTGCCAGGAGGGAGATCAGTGGGGAGGGATGGGGGGGAACGAATGAACAAAGGAGTTGTGTAGGTAGCGATCTCTGCGGAATGCAGGGGGGGGGAGGGAAAGATGTGCTTAGTGGTGGGAGCCCGTTGGAGGTGGCGGAAGTTACGGAGAATAATATGTTGGACCCGGAGGCTGGTGGGGTGGTAGATGACGACCAGGGGAACCCTATTCCTAGTGGGGTGGCGGGAGGATGGAGTGAGAGCAGATGTACGTGAAATGGGGGAGATGCGTTTAAGAACAGAGTTGATAGTGGAGGAAGGGAAGCCCCTTTCTTTAAAAAAGGAATACATCTCCCTCATCCTAGAATGAAAAGCCTCATCCTGAGAGCAGATGCGGCGGAGACGGAGGAATTGCGAAAAGGGGATGGCGTTTTTGCAAGAGACAGGGTGAGAAGAGGAATAGTCCAGATAGCTGTGAGAGTCAGTAGGCTTATAGTAGACATCAGTGGATAAGCTGTCTCCAGAGACAGAGACAGAAAGATCTAGAAAGGGGAGGGAGGTGTCGGAAATGGACCAGGTAAACTTGAGGGCAGGGTGAAAGTTGGAGGCAAAGTTAATAAAGTCAACGAGTTCTGCATGCGTGCAGGAAGCAGCGCCAATGCAGTCGTCGATGTAGTGAAGAAAAAGTGGGGGACAGATACCAGAATAGGCATGGAACATAGATTGTTCCACAAACCCAACAAAAAGGCAGGCATAGCTAGGACCCATACGGGTGCCCATAGCTACACCTTTAGTTTGGAGGAAGTGGGAGGAGCCAAAGGAGAAATTATTAAGAGTAAGGACTAATTCCGCTAGACGGAGCAGAGTGGTGGTAGAGGGGAACTGATTAGGTCTGGAATCCAAAAAGAAACGTAGAGCTTTGAGACCTTCCTGTTGGGGAATGGAAGTATGTAAGGACTGGACATCCAAATTTAATTCCACATCCCATTCCCATTCTGACATGTCTATCCACGGCCTCCTCTACTGTAAAGATGAAGCCACACTCAGGTTGGAGGAACAACACCTTATATTCCGTCTGGGTAGCCTCCAACCTGGTGGCATGAACATCGACTTCTCTAACTTCCACTAGGCCCCACCTCCCCCCTCGTACCCCATCTGTTACTTATTTTTATGCACACATTCTTTCTCTCACTCTCCTTTTTCTCCCTCTGTCCCTCTGAATATGCCTCTTGCCCATCCTCTGGGTCCCCCCCCCTTGTCTTTCTTCCCGGACCTCCTGTCCCATGATCCTCTCGTATCCCCTTTTGCCTATCACCTGTCCAGCTCTCGGCTCTATCCCTCCCCCTCCTGTCTTCTCCTATCATTTTGGATCTCCCCCTCCCCCTCCAACTTTCAAATCCCTTACTCACTCTTCCTTCAGTTAGTCCTGACGAAGGGTCTCGGCCTGAAACGTCAACTGCACCTCTTCCTACAGATGCTGCTTGGCCTGCTGCGTTCACCAGCAACTTTGATGTGTGCTGGTTGGACACAGGTATAAGATCAGGAGAGATTGAAAAGGGACATCAGAGGGCAGTTTCCTTATGCAAAGGATGGTGTACGTTTGAAATTATGGTTGAGGTGGTCCCATCAGTAAAATTTAAAAATCTTCCAGGTTAAGTACATGTATAGAAGGTCAAAGGGCCATGGGCCAAACATAAGCAGATGGGACCATTTCCCTGCAGAATAGATTCAGTGTGGATGAGTTGGGCCAAGAGGTCTTGTTTCTGTACCGTATGACTCCGAGACTGCATATACTGGGATCTGGAGAAACAATGTGTTGGAGGAAAACAGGAGCAGCAGACAAGAGACAGGAACTGTTGAAATCCTGGAACAGGACACTGAAAAATCCAGGGCAGGTTTGGCGGGGGGGGGGGGGGGGGAAGGCACCACCGACCAATCATAAGACCACAAGACCTTAAGATATAGGAGCAGAATTAGACTTTTTGGCCCATCGACCCAGCATTACCATTTCATCAATTTCCTGCCATCTCCTCATAACCCTTCATGCCCTAACTAATCAAGAATCTATCAAGCTCTCACTTAAATATACCCAATGATTTGACAGTTACCTGTGGCAACAAATTCCACAGACGGACCACTCTCTGGCTAACGAGATTCCTCCTCATCTCTGTTCTAAAAGGACATATCTCTATTCTGAGGCTCTACTCAGGGGTCAGGGCTGGTGGGGATGGGGTTACCACTGCCCAATCAGGTGTCAGGGCGGGTGCTGGGGGCACACAATGACCAATCTGTGGTCAGGACGGGTGAGAGGGCACCCACCCACCAGTCAGAGCTCAGACTGCCGTGGGGGGCACCCACCAACCAATCAGAGGTCAGGGCGGCTAAGGGGGCACCCACCGACCAATCAGAGGTCAGGGCGGCTAGGGGGCACCCACCGACCAATCAGAGGTTAGGGTGACTGGGGGGGGCAGCTCCCACCGACCAATCACAGGCCCCAGGCGAAGGCATGGCCTGAACCTTACAGGCCACGGCTGCACTTTCCCACCTAAATACCCGCCCTGTCGCTGGCGAAGGTTGCCAATCGAATTACACCCCCTCCACGACCGCAGGCCCGCCGTCTTTACCTCAGTGAGAAACACCTTGAAAGCCTCCTCCCCGCTGGATTCCGTCGCGGGCGCTGCTTTACCCGCCGGTGTTCCACTACACGTCGCCATCTTGCCTCCTCCTCCTCCACCGCCCAGCCCGCTCCTGGAGGGCCACGTGACCTACGTAGCCGACCCTTGACCCGGCGCATGACGGCGTTTGATTGACAGTCACTTGCAGGTTGCCTCCCTCCGCCGGGTCTCTGCTGAAACCGGAGCGAGGACGTTGCAAGAATTCCCACTCATTTCGCCCCTTCTTACTGAGCAATCGATCGGCAACGAACGAGAGAAGCTGACGCCAGGGCTCCGAGGAACCCAAGCAATTGAAATATGAGCTGAGGGCCAGACTGCACACAATGGGCCGAAGGGCCGTGCTCTCGGTTGCTACGATGACTATAATTCAAGGCTACTCAACATTCAGCAATAAGCTCTAACGTTTCCCTGCCGATATCTCTGTCCTTTGGCTTGCGGTCCACAATTTATCGCTCAGATGGAAATCAGAAATACTACAATCACCGGCATATGACGTGCGCTTTGTTGACTTTGCGGCTTCGGTACAATGCAGTACGTAATAATAGAAAAAAACTGTGAATTGTAGTGAGTATATAATAGTTAAATAAGTAAAGCAAAAATAAAAAAGTAGTGAGGTGGTGTTCATGGGTTGAATGTTCATTCAGAAACCTGATGATAGGGGAAGAAGCTGTTCCTGAATCGTTGAGTGTGTGTGCCTTCAGGCCCCTGTACCTCGTCCCTGATTGTATCAATGAGAAGAGGTTATGCCTGGGTGATGGGGGTCCTTACTGATGGATGCCGCCTTTTTTGAAGCATCGCTCCCTGAAGATGTCCTGGATACTACGGAGGCTAGTGCCCATGAGCTGATTAAATTTACAACTTTCTGCAGCTTATTTTGAGCCTGTACAGTAGCCCCCATGCCACCCCCCCCCACACACACACACACCAGACGGTGATGCAGCCAGTTAGAAAGCTCTCTACGGTACATCTGTAGAAATTTGCAATTGTCTTTGGTGACATACCAAATCTCCTCAAACTCCTAAAGAAATGTAGCCGCTGTTGTGCCTTCTTTGTAGCTGCATCAATATGTTGGGACCAGGTTAGATCCTCAGATATATTAGCACCCAGGAAGTTGGAATTGTTCACTCTCTCCACTCCTGATCCTGCTATGAGGACTGGTGTGTGTTCCCTCATCTTACCCTTCCTGAAGTCCACAATTAGTTCTTTGATCTTACTGACATTGAGTGCATGGTTATTGTTGCGACACCACTCAACTAGTTGATATATCTTGCTCCAGTACTATGTCACTTGCGGCTGAAGCTTCTAAATTTTCACAACATAAGAGAATAAAGAAGATTCTCTTCATCGGAGTCCCCATCTGAAGATTGTGCCCCAGAGTGTCTACTTTCCAGTTCGTGGACAGTATAGTCACAGCATAGAATCCAGTGGTTTTTTTTCAGTACTTTATTGAAATTTCTCACTCAACTAAATCCCATTATCATAATTCCTCAATCATAATTGTCATTTCGCTCTCCTTAGACAGTAACCCTAAAAGTTCAACGTTCATTTATTATCAAAGTATGTATACGTTTTACAACCTTGAGATTCGTCTCCTTACAGGCAGCTATAATAGAAGAAGCCATTAAAAGAACACCGACAAACACCCAAGTGTGCAGAGAACAAAATCATGCAAGCAATAAAAATAAGCAAAAAGCATTCAGAACTAAAGGGAGACCATAGACACAAGGCCCGGAGCAAACCCCACAGTCTCAGTTCAGCACATGGTGGAGTAAACGTCGTGGAGCCCACAGAAACAAAGCCCAGAGCAGCGAGCAAAACTGGTCTAGTTCCGACACCCTGCCTTTTCAATCCATCTGACCTGGCATTCGGCTCCTCCTCTGGGAGATATTGAAAGTAAATGGCTGAAAGGCAAACCATTGTCAGTTTTAGGTTAATCTAAAACTGGAAACCTAGTCTGTTAGACACCTAAGTTCACAGTACTGTCACCCTGAGATTCGTTTTCTTGCGGGCATTCACAAACATAGTGGGCACGCTTTGTTGGTGCCAGAATGTGTGGTGATATTTGCGGACTGTCCCCAGCACATCCTTGGACAGCCTGCAAATATCACCACACATTCTGTAGAAAAATATGCCAAGAACAATCGTGGTCAAGGACTGTGATCGCCCACATCATAGGGCACGGTGCAAAGTGATGATGTCATATGACATGGCGCATAATGATGATGACAATGATGAATAAAGGTAGCAAATAAATGCCCACTATGTTTGTTAATGCCTGCAAGAAAACATCCTAGGATGTGCTGGTTGTTGATACAAGAGGAGCATTTTGCTGTATGTTTTGATGTATGTGCATGTGAATCGGAATCATTTTGAAGAAAAGTCTCCATCAGCAACTTTGTGCCCTCTAGAGCTGTCTTTTGGGAGTTTGCACCTTCTCTCCGGCCAGCCCGGCCTTATTTGCTACGTTTAATCATCATCATCATTATGTGCCATGTCATATGACATCATCACTATGCACCGTGTCCTATGACGTGGGCGATCACGGTCCTTGACCATGACTGTTCTTGGCAAATTTTTCTACAAAAGTGGCTTGCCATTGCCGCCTTCTGGGCAGAGTCTGAAGAGACTGGTGGCCCCAGCCTTCATCAATAATCTTCAGAGATTGACTGCCCCACCCACACTGTCGCATGCAAATGGCTACTTGGAGCCACACGTGAGAGCCGAGCGTCCGATAGGGACCAAAGCTGGGCAAGCTGCCCAGACTGGACACGACAAGCCCTTTCACCAGAGGTACTACCCCTCCCTGGACACCCCATACACCATCTGCATCTCTACTGTCCAGATACTTACATAGACATTGTTAACCACTATTCCTGGCACCTCATTCCAAAATGCACAACTTGGCAGGTACTGCCAAGTTCTGGAGTGTAATGGGCTGGATTAATCAGACCCAGTAGACCCAAACAATTCGAGTATGATGTCTGTAATTTGTCAAGTAGGGTGCCGTGCACAATCCTGATTTGATGGAGACGGACGTGAGAGCACTGAGGAACATCTGGTGAAAGTTCTGAAATGCCTGCTTCACTGCCGCTGCTACCGTGTGGTCCAGAACCTCCAGAGGGAAAGGCCCCGAGTCCTTGGCTTTGCTTGTTGCTCGACAGCCAGGGCAGGGTCAAAGGATGGTGGTTGGAGGCTCGAAGTTTTCGGACGGACTCAGAATCCGCTGCGGTCAGGTGCTTCCAATGTTGCTGCATCGGCAAGTTTGCAGCGCTTGGAAGTTCATGGCAGGGAGAGTTTCTCCCTTCTGCCGCCTGCGTGAGATGATGAGGCTATCGGGACTTTGAGACTTTTTTTTTACCATGCCCATGGTCTGCTCTTTATCAAATTATGGTATTGCTTTGCGCTGTTGTAACTATATGTTATAATTATGTGGTTTTGTCAGTTTTAGTCTTGGTTTGTCCTGTGTTTTCTTGTGATATCATTCTGGAAGAACATTGTATTATTTTTAATGCATGCATTTCTAAATGACAATAAACAAGGACTGAGTGTCCTCATAAACTAATCTAATCTAATCTAAATACTGCGTAGTAAGTTAAAGATTACAGGGCTCACGATCCTTAGCCTCCGCTTGGTCATTCCCATCATCGGGGAATTGATTGTCGCTGTTGTTGGGGGGAGCTCCGAATTCCAACTCGTGAAATCACCCTGGGTCCATCCTAGGCATCGCGATTCCTCGGTCTAGGTGAAGTCCCAAGGACCAAGCAAAAGGTGCCCCAATAAATAGGGGTCCAATCCACAAGCATTGAGAGACATGCAGAGACAGATAAACTCTTTTGGTCTCTTGCCACCAGTTCCTGAGGCCAAAAAAATAATCCAGCTGTTATCAGCAAACGGGTGTCATGTTGAAGTTGTATAGGACATTGGTGAGGCCCAGGTTGGAGTATTGTGTGCAGTTTTGATCACCGACCCACAGAAAAGATGTAAATAAGGTTGACAGAGTACAAAGGAAATTTACAAGGATGTTGTCAGGTCCAAAGGACCCAAGGTTATAAGGGGACATTGAGTAGGTTAAGACTTTATTCCTTGGAATGTGGAAGATTGAGAGGAGATTTGATAGAGGTGTACAAGATTATGAGGGGTATTGATAGAGTAAATGCAAGCCAGCTTTTTCCACTGTTTGGGTGGGACTACAACCAGAGGCCATGGGTTAAGGGTGAAAGGTGAAAAGTTAACGGGAACATGAGGAAAAACTTCTTCACTCAGTGGTTCATGAGAGTGTGGAACAAGCTGCCAGCACCACGAGAGCTCGATTTTAATGTTTAAGAGAAGTTCGGGTTGGTATGGAAGGTATGGGTGCAGGTCGATGGGAGGAGGCAGTTTAAATGGTGTAGCATGGACTAGATGGACGAAGGGCCTGTTCCTGTGCTGTGATTTTCTATGACTCTATTTAACAAATCTCTGATATCAGGGATGTGATGTCGAGGCTCTATAAGGCACTGGTGAGACCTCACATGGAGTACTGTGGGCAGTTTTGGTCTCCTTATTTAAGGAAGGATGTACTGACGTTGGAGAGGGTACAGAGGAAATTCACTAGAATGATTCCGGGAATGAGAGGGTTAACATATGAGGAACGTTTGTCCACTCTTGGACTGTACTCCTTGGAGTTCAGAAGAATGAGGGGAGACCTCATAGAAACATTTCAAATATTGAAAGGCATGGACAGTGTGGATGTGGCAAAGTTGTTTCCCATGATGGGGGAGTCTAGTGCGAGAGGGCATGACTTAAGGATTGAAGGGCGCCCATTCAGAACAGAAGTGCGAAGAAAGTTTTTTCATCAGAGGGTGGTGAATCTATGAAATTTGTTGCCACGGGCAGCAGTGGAGGCCGAGTCATTGGGTGTATTTAAGGCAGAGGTTGATCGGTATCTGAGTAGCCAGGGCATCAAAGGTTATGGTGAGAAGGCAGGGGAGTGGGACTAAATGGGAGAATGGATCAGCTCATGATGAAATGGCGGAGCAGACTCGATGGGCCGAATGGCTGACTTCTGCTCCTTTGTCTTATGGTCTTAGCAAACCTACAGTGTTTAACTTGTACAGACACCTGACATGTTGCAAGCTCACAAAGAGTTAATGTCACTTGGAATTCTTCAGCCTTTCATCTAATATTTTTACAAAATTTAATACACCACCACGCAATGGGACACAGGAGACGGCAGCCACAGGAATCTGGAGCAGCATACAATCTGCGGAGGAATACAGCAGGTCGAGCAGCAAGTGTGGGAGTGAGGGAAATGTCAATGTTGTCAAATTCTTACCAGCCCAGCTTAATGTTTGGCGAGTTTAAGTGAAGTAGTAGACGCAGTACACAGGATGATCTGACAGAAATAGAATGCAGGAAAAGCTGTAACAGAGATGTGGTCAACAATCTGTCCCCCATATCTTTTAAATCTCTCATCTTTGATTTTCAATCTATGCCAGCATGCCCTCCCTGGGAAAAAGACAGCGCTTGCCTTCAATTTAATCTACTTTTGCCGAACCACTTAATTCCGTGCAACACACACAAAACGCTGGGGAACTCAACAGGCCAGGCAGCATCCATGGTGAAGAGCAAACAGTCGACGTTTCGGGCCAGTCTCGGCAGAACTGGAAAGCTAGAGAGGTCAGAGTAAGAAGGTGGGGGCAGGAGAGGAGGAAGTCCAGGGTGACAGCTGATGGGTGAAACCAGGAGAGGGGGAGGGGGTAAAGGAAAAAGCAGGAAAATTGAGAGGTGAAAGAGATAAAGGGCTGGAGAAGGGGGAATCTGATGGGAGAGGATAGTGCAGCTTTGGGCCTGTACTCAGTGGAATTTGGGAGAACCTCATTAAAACCTATGAAATGTGGAAAGGACTCCTGTAACACACTGTAAGGTTTCACTGCGAATGTAATGGTTTCTCTGTAGCAGCAACGTTTGGGTTATGACTGGAGATAATGGGGTTTTGGAAGGTGGAGACTACCCAATGAGAGAAATGCTGTTCTTTCTTGTGAGCTGGAAGAGAGATCTTCGCCGTCTTTTGCTGGGGAGAGATGACGAGAGAAGACGTGAATGGAGGGAGTTGGTAGACTGCCAGACGGAATAGACGTGGAGTGAGGGTCCGAAGGTCAGCGGTGATCGGAGGAGATTGACGGATGAACGGCCTTATCAGTGAGCTCCAACATTGCACATTAGACTGTTTCATGAGAATGGGCCTTTTTCTTTTTTTGTTTTCTTTACTAACCATATAAAGCTCAATCGTTTAATCACATATTGAGTACTGTTTGTTATTTCGTGGTACTGATTTGTAACGGGACACATCGTGCAGCATCCACCCAAACAAGATTTCTTAAGTTTGGCTGGGCCGGGGACAAATCACCCCCTATACTAAGCCTCTAGCCGAAGCGGGAGTTACACTAGATAAGGTGGATGTGGAGGTGATGTTTCCTATGGTGGGACTGTCCAGAACTGGAGGATAAGCCTCAAAATTGAGGGGCAACTCTTTAGAACAGAGGTAAGGAGGGATCTTCTGAGCCACAGAGTGAATCAGTGGAATGCTGTGCCACAGGCGGTTGAGGAGGCCAAAACTGCGTACATTTAAAGTGAAAATTGATAAGATTCCTGATTGGTCAGGGCATCAAAGGTTATGGTGAGAAGGCAGGTGTATGGGGTTGAGTGGGATCCAGGAGCAGCCATGTTGGAATGGCAGAGCAGACTCAAAGGGCTGAATGGCCTAATTCTGCTCCTATGTCTTAAGGCCTAAGACCATGGAAGAAAGGGAAGGAAGAGGAACAGCAGAGGGAGGTGGTGGGCAGCTAAGGTGAGAGAGGAAAATAGGAATGGGGGAATGGTGAAGGAGAAGGGGACATTCCCCAAATAATACTAAAATCAGACACTTCACCTCAAGACTGAAGAGGCTATAGGGAACTGTAGATTGAGGGGTAGAGAGGTGAACAGAAAGGAGGGGAACAGCTTTATTTGTCACTCATCCAGGATGTCTCAGAGCTGCTGCAGAAGATTCTCAAGAGGGAGGGCGAGCAGCCAGAGGCAGAAAAGCTGTTCTTCATCTCATGTTTTTGATACTGGTTGCTTATTTATTTATTTATTATTAATATTTCTTCCTTTTTGTACTTGCACAGTTTGTTGTCTCTTGCGCTCTGATTGAACACCCAGGTTAGTGTGGTCTTCTGTTGTTATGTTATGGTTGTTATTCTATGATGGATTTATTGAGTATGCCCGCAAGAAAATGAGCCTAGGGGTTGTATCTGTTACTTTGATAATAAACTTACTTTGGACTTTGGAACATACGGTGAAATGTTTTGCCTGCATCAAATCGTATCAGTGATGATCGTGCCAGGGTAACCCGCAGGTGCCACCACAACATAGCAACCCAGAGCTTACCAACCCTAACCCATACTTCTTGGGAATCAGAGGAACCCCACGCGGTATTGGGGAGGAACGTACAAACTCCTTACAGACAGCGCTGGGAATTCAATTCCCTATCCTACAGCTGGCGCTCTAATAGCACGATGCTGACCACTGCAGCAGCTGATGAGTTGACCTAGCCTCTTTCTGTGAGTCTGCTCCAGGAATTCCCAACCCTTTTGATGCCATGGACCCCCACCATTAACCGAGGGCTTTGTGGTCTACTCAATGAACTTGCTTTCCATAAACCGAAAAATTTTAGATACACATTTCCCTGTTCCTGCTTATGGTGGTAACATTTCAAAAGGGCATGATAAAACTGAAAGTCTCTTCTATTGAATGCTTACAATATCTATGCGTGCGTTAGTATTTTTAATATCGGCAGTTAAACTGCACTTCAAGTTAACTTCAAGTAAGATCCATTGGCTGTAAACGTAGTGGATCAGCTGACCTGGCACTCCTGACCCACCGCCAACGGGATCCCACCACTAAGCACATCTTTCCCTCCACCCCCTCTCTCCGCTTTCCGCAGGGATCGCTCCCTACGCGTCTCCCTTGTTCATTCGTCCCCCCCATCCCTCCCCACCAATCTCCCTCCCGGCACTTATCCTTGTAAGCGGAACAAGTGCTACACATGCCCTTACACTTCCTCCCTCACCGCCATTCAGGGCCCCAGATAGTCCTTCCAGATGAGGCGACCCTTCACCTGTGAGTTGGCTGGGGTGATATACTGCGTCCAGTGCTCCCGATGTGGCCTTCTATATATTGGCGAGACCCAACGCAGACTGGGAGATCGTTTCGCTGAACACCTACGCTCTGTCCGCCAGAGAAATCAGGATCTTCCAGTGGCCACACATTTTAATTCCATGTCCCATTTCCATTCTGATATGTCTATCCACGGCCTCCTCTACTGTAAAGATGAAGCCACACTCAGGTTGGAGGAACAACACCTTGTATTCCGTCTGGGTAGCCTCCAACCTGATGGCATGAACGCTGACTTCTCAAACTTCTGTTAATGCCCCACGTCCCCCTCATACCCCATCTGTTAATGCCCCACGTCCCCCTCATACCCCATCCGTTATTTATTTATATACACACATTCTTTTTCTCTCTCTCCTTTTTCTCCCTCTGTCCCTCTCATTATACCCCTTGCCCATCCTCTGGGCTTCTCCCCTCCCCATTTTTTTCTCCCTGGGCCTCCTGTCCCATGATCGTCTCATATCCCTTTTGCCAATCACCTGTCCAGCTCTTGGCTCCATCCCTCCCCCTCCTGTTTTCTCCTATCATTTCAGATCTCCCCCTCCCCCTCCCACTTTCAAATCTCTTACTAACTCTTCCTTCAGTTAGTCCTGACGAAGGGTCTTGGCCTGAAACGTCGACTGTACCTCTTGCTAGAGATGCTGCCTGGCCTGCTGTGTTCACCAGCAACTTTTATGTGTGTCTCCTGACCCAGAACTTCGTGTTTAGTATTCTGGCAATACTTGTTACAGCCACTTGATGGCGCTGTGCGTGGATGACACCGCAACAACAGCTTTCACAGACCCGGATTCCGAAAGTGGCAAAACATATTGAGCAACACACACAAAATGCTGGAGGAACTCAGCAAGTCAGGCATCATCTGTGGAGGGCAACAAACACTTGACGTTTTGGGCTCAGACTCTTTATCAGAACATGGAAAGGATAGAGGCAGAAGCCAGAATAAGGCGACGTGTGGGGGAGAGGGAGGGCGAGTCTAATACAAGTAGGCAGGTGATAGGTGAAAAGAGAAAGATTATTATTACTTGTCACAAATAAATCGAAACATTGAAGTGAAGTGCGTTGTTTGCATCGAATTAAATCAGCGAGGATTGTACTGGGCAGCCCACAAGCAGTGTCACATTTCTGACGCCAATGCAGCATGCTCACAACTCACTAGCCCTAGCAGTGCGCCTTTGGAATACGAGAGGACACCAGAGTACCAAGGGGAAGCCCACGCGGTCACAGGGAGTACGTACAAACTCTTTACTGACAGTGGTGGGAACGGAACCCCAATTGTCCATCACTGACTCTGTCCTTGCAAAATTCTCCCCTTCTCTTTCTGAGTGTTGATATCATGGGTTTGAAAGGTGTCAAACTCGATGAATATCTGTAAGATAAAAGGTAAATGGGCTAAATGCAGGCAAAAGCTCGGTCGGCATGGACCAGGTAGACGGAAAGGCCTCTTTCTGTTCCGTATGGCTCTGTGACTTCATGCACGTGCAAGGGCCCTACATGGGAATCTTGCATAAAAATGTTTGATAGATCAAAGCTTATGATCCAAAATATCTACGGAGAGAAATAAAGAGTTGATGTTTCAGGCCGAGACCCCTCATCAGGTAAGATGGCGACGCGTTCAATTGCGGTGGCTTTTACGGGGATCAATGAAAGGTGCTGTTCTCATGTGAACAAAGTCACCGGAGAGAAGTACTGGTAGATATGAAGCAGTCTCCGTATTCAACAAAATTAGATACAGCAGGCATCAGATGGAGACCCGTTCGGAGGAAGAAGGTCTGCCTCACCCAACACTACACAACATTTTATGTGCTAAAGATCAAAGGACAATTCCATATTTACAATCCATCCACAATGCTTTCCTTTGAACTACACACAACCTTCACACCCCCCGCTTCGTGCCCACACACTACGAACACCAAAACGCATTTTAATCAGCATTGTCTGGCCTTCCCATTAACTGTGATTCACAGTTTTAGGAACCCATTGTTCAGAGTTGCATTTTAAATTTAATCTACAGTCCATATTCAGATCTGTAGGTTGGTGGTTAAGGTTATTTGCCCCCCCCCCAAACACTCTAACAGTGCTATTGTCATTTTTAAACTTTTTTTTATGATTGCAAGATCCTGCTAGATATTAAGAACTTAAAGTACTACCCCATCAGCGAGCTGCTCATTGGTGGAGAAACTGAAGGAGATGCGTCTCGTGCTGCTGACTGCATTGGAAGAGGCATACACTCTAATAGAGAGTGACTGTCTTGGTCACTTTAATTGTGATTGCAAGGCTCTTTTTGACATTGTTAATGTGGAAGTTTGATTCACTGATTTATTGGCAGATAGCAGCGGTGGAAGGCAGGGGAGTTGCGTGGCCTTGGTCGTGTGTGAGGACTGGGCCCCAAGCTGCGGTGTCACCTGTTTACAGCCGCCAAGAGAGCAGCGTCAGAGCCGGTGCGCTCCACCAGGGCGGGGAGTGGCATGGCATCCAGGCTGGAGATGGTGCTGCCCCTCAGTGTTGACTCAGCAGAAGGCATGCTGTATTGTGGTCAACTGCAGATTTCTGCGGCATTCGTGGCTCAGGTCTGGACTATTTTTTTTACATGGCTGCATCTTACTGATACCTTTATGTGCTTGCTATCTTGCATGTGCTATACATGTTTTGTGCCATGTGTGACTGTTGGTACTGTATTTTGCACCTTGGAGCCAGAGTAACACTGTCTCGTTTGGCTGTATTCACAGGTATTCATGCATGGTTGAATGACCATTAAACTTGAATTGAAGGATCTTGCCCTGAAACCTCACCTCTTTATTCCTCTTCATTGATGCTGCCTGACCTGCTGAGTTCCTCCAGCAGCTCATGTGTATTACTCTGGATGCCTGGCATCTGCAGAATCTCTTGTGTCTATGATGGTCAAGAGTTTGATTAATGTGGATACAAGGAACTGCAGATGCTGGAACTTGGAGCAATCACCCCTCTGCTGGAAGAACCCATTCCACTGAACATCACCCGTGGGAGTACAGGGATTGAAACCTCGATTAATATCTGTTGAAGTGTGAACAGCTTTAATTGGGAAAGAGAGCCAGACAGATTATTGTGGACGCAACGCGGCATGTTGTGGCATCTGCTCTGCCCAAGACTACAAGCAACCACAGAGAGCTGTGGACACAGCCCAGCGTAACATGGGAACCAACCTCCCCTCCATGGACTCCATGCAAGATATTCTCTCTTCTCCACTCTTCCTTTGGGCAGAAAATACAAAAGCCCCACAAGTGTGTACCACCAGGCTCATAGCCAGCTACTACCCCTCTGTTATAAGACTACAGAATGGTTCCCCAGTACAGTAAGATGGGCTCCTGACCTCACAATCTACCTTGCTATGATCTTGCTACCTTGTTATCCAACTGCACTGCACTTTCTCTGTACCTGCTGCACTTTATTCTGCATTCTGCTGATTTCCTTCAACATTTTCTGCATTATGTTATTGTCTTACCTCATTGCACTGCGGTAAGTAGTGTGATTGGTCAGTATAAAACAAACTCATTCGTAAGGCCAGTGATGTTGTGAGGATGGAACTGGACTCTCTGACAGTGGTGTCTGAAAAGAGGATGCTGTCTAAGTTGCATGCCATCTTGGTCAATGTCTCCCATCCACTACATAATATACTGGGTGGGCACAGGAGTACATTCAGCCAGAGACTCATTCCACTGAGATGCAGCACAGAGCGTCATAGGAAGTCATTCCTGCCTGTGGCCATCAAACTTTACAACTCGTCCCTTGGAGGGTCAGACAGCCTGAGCCAATAGGCTGGTCATAATTTACTGGCATAATTTACATATTACTATTTAACTGTTTATGGTTCTATTACTATTTATTATTTATGGAGCAACAGTAACGAAAACCAATTCCCCCCCCGGGGATTAATAAAGTATGACTATGACTATAAATGGTCCCGTGATTAGGCTAGGGTTAAATCGGGGTTGCGGGCCTCAAAGGGCCCGAAGGGCCTGTTACGCGCTGTATCTCAATAAATAATCAATGGATCTGTTATGGACAGGGTGCAAGGCAAGTTTTTCACTGTAGTATGTAATTGTGACAATAATAAACCATATCCGATTCCAAGATTGGGAATCTCCTGCTGAAGATCCATGGGGTTATTACAGGTGATCAAGATGCCAGAAAAGGTGGAATGAAACTATGATAAAATTCGAATTATCTGGCGAAGAGGCGTGGTTTAATCAGGCTAGGCAAATGAGGAGGGGCGAGGCTTAACGAGGCCGGGCCGGGTGGCGGGGCGTGGCTTAATCAGGCTAGGCAAATGAGGAGGGGCGGGGCTTAACGAGGCCGAGCCGGGTGGCGGGGCGCGGCTTAATCAGGCTAGGCAAATGAGGAGGGGCGGGGCTTAACGAGGCCGGGCCGGGTGGCGGGGCGTGGCTTAATCAGGCTAGGCAAATGAGGAGTGGCGGGGCGTGGCTTAAGAGGGTTAGTCGGAGGGGCGGGACATGCCCTGGCCAGACAGAATCTTCCGGCAAGCACTGCGCGCTCCTGCCCTTATTGGTACGCCGGTGGTCACCTGGCCCGACACTCGGACGCCGCAAGGGCATCAGTCATGGCGCGTTTGTTGCTGTCGGGGCGGATGGCGCTGGGTCGGCAGCTGCGGAACTACGGCGACAGCAGCCAGGTAACCGCGGGGGGCTCCAAGGCCGGGGCAGGAGCCCTGGCTCACCTCCCTTGTCGTAACGCAATCACCTGGCGTGGGAGAGGGTGAAGCGGCGTGAAGGCCAGGGTAGTGGGTGAGAGGACGGCAGGGGTGGTGGGGAAGGGTCGGCCTGAAGGGGAGGGTAGTAGGCGAGAGGACAGCGGCGGTGGGGACGGTCGGCCTGAAAGGGTGGGGCGGGGGAATGTTGTTTGAGGGAGGGGTGACTTGAAAAATCAAAGTGCACTCAGAGGGGCGAGGGGACGCGTCATTAATGTGTAATTGTGTTATTTTTATTTAGCTGGGAGAACTGGGAAAAGGAGCCGGCAAGGGTGGTGGTGGTGGAGGAACCATTAGAGAAGCGGGAGGTGCTTTTGGTACCAGACAAGCTGCTTTAGAAGAGAAGTATTTCAAGTAAGTCTTTTGCAATCTTGTTCACGGGCTCTTGTCTATATTTGGGCCCTTCTGACTGGTTGTTATGGTATAATTGAGTATTTAATGGTTAAGTTTTTAATTCGAGTAACAAATTAGGAGCCCTTGAGTTGAAAGAAGCAATTACCTGAAATTTATAAACTCTACAGCAGGTAATTTAGTTGTCCGTAAGTGGTGTAAACATTGCTTGTGATGATCTTTGACTAATTCTGTACAGTCAATTTTGTTGTCATCCATCATTAAGGACTCCCATCACCTTGAATATGCCTTCTCATGGTTACAATCAAGGAGGAGGTACAGGAGCCTAAAGACTCTCACTGAATGATTCAGGAACAGCTTCTCCTCTACCATCCAATTTCTGAATGGACATTAAACCCATGAACACTGCCTCACTACTTTTTTATTTTTGCAGTAAATGTAACTATTCAATATATGTACTTGCTGTAATTCAGTTTTTTTTAGTTATGTGTTTATTGCATTGTCCTACTGCCACAAATACACAAACTTTACGACATATGGCAGCGATGTTGAACCTGATTCTGACTCAGGTTCTTAGACTTGAAATGTGCAGGATTCCCTAAAGGTTAACTTGCAGGTTGAGTTGGTGATAAGGAAGCAAATGTAATGTCAGCATCCATTTCCAGAGGACTAGAATATCAAAGCAGGAATGTAATGCTGAGGCTTTAAAGTGCTCAGTGCAAAAATATAAAATTGCTATAAATTATAAAATAGTACCAAAAGAAACTGTAATGAAGTAGTGTTCATGGACATCTGGTGGAAGGGAAGAAGGTGTGTCTAAGTCATTGAGTATGGGTTTTTATATTGATGGTCCAAAGAGGTTTTGTTTTCGCATTCATTATACAGGTGTCTATGGGTAAAATGAACTTTGAAATATGTTTTTTTCTGAAAGGTGGTTTGGTGTGTTTTCGTGCAGTGAAATTGTTGTAAGCCTGGCCATTCTAACTTGCTTTATAAATGCTGTTTATTGGGATACAGTGCAGAATAGGCCCTTTTGGCCCTTCGAGCCGCGCTGCCTAGTTTAATCCTAATCACAGGACAATTTACAGTGACCAATTAACCTATCAACAGGTACATCTTTGGACTGTGGGAGGAAACCGGAGCACCCGGAAGAAACCCACACAGTTACGGGGGAAGACATACAAACTCATTACAGATTTTGTACTATGAGAAAGGGAAAACTGTACTTTCACTGATCATTGAATGGTTTGGGTAATTACTAGTGTCGTCCTTGGTCATTCTTCCTCTGCACCTAATCAAGCTTGGCTTTCCTTGCATTTAAATTTTTTTTAAAAATCAGGATTTAACCCTTATTGGGACTGCCAACAGGGCATTCCTGAACAATAGGAATTCTGCAGATGCTGGAAATTCAAGCAACACACATCAAGGTTGCTGGTGAACACAGCAGGCCAGGCAGCATCTCTAGGAAGAGGTACAGTCGACGTTTTAGGCTGAGACCCTTGGTCAGGACTTCGGTTAGTCCTGATGAAGGGTCTCTGCCTGAAACGTCGACTGTACCTCTTCCTAGAGATGCTGCCTGGCCTGCTGCGTTCACCAGCAACTTTGATGGGCATTCCTGATCTGGGTGGCAGAATTTATGGCGTGTTTGTGGATGATACAAAGATGGGTGGAGGGGCAGGTAGTGCTGAGGAAGCAGAGAGGCTGCAGAAGGACTTCGACAGGTTCGAAGAATGAGTAGAGAAGCGGCAGATGGAATACAGTGTCAGGAAGTGTGTGGTCAAAGTGCAGATTCCCTAAAAGTTAACTCAGGTTGCATCAGTAGCAAGGAAGGCAAATGCAACACCAGTATTCATTTCCAGAGGACTAGAAAATAAAAACAAGAATGTAATGCCGAGGCTTTAAGACATTGGTCAGACCACATTTCAACTATTATAGGCGGTTTTTGGCCCCTTATCTCAGAACTGATGTGCTGGGTTTGGAGAGGGTCCAAAGAAAGGTTGCAAGATTGATCCCAGCAACGATGGGGTTAATGTATGAGGAGCGTTTAGGAGAATGAGGGGGGGTCTCATTGAAATCTATCCAACATTGAAAGGCCTAGATAGAGTGGATGAGGTCATGTTTGCAATATTGAGAGTCTAAGCCCAGGAGACATCCCTTTAGAACAGATATGAGGAGGAATTTCTTTAGCCAGAGTGGTGAATCTCTGGAATTCAGCAATGGCAGCCAAGTCATTGGGTAGATTTAAAGTGGAGGTTGACAGGTAAGGGTGACAAAGCTTGTAGGTAGAAGGTAGGAGAATAGAGTTGAGGGGGAAATTAAATCAGTCATGATTGAATGGTAGAGTAGACTCAATGGGCCAAATGGTCTAATTCTGCTCCTGTGTCTCATGATCTTGTTCTTTGAATTCCTGGTGCCCTTTCCTTTCTGTTCCGAACATCTACCATGCTATCCCACCCTTGTACTGAAACCAAGATGTATTTGCATTCTCTATTATAAATGTACTTATTCTCAATTTATGCAATAGGTATGTTCCTCAATAATTTTATCTGCATCCCTGTGGGTAATTTTGGCCTCAGTGTTAAACAATGCTTCAAATTTTTACCTCATTGAAATATTTCTCTTTTGGCTTAGTCACCATCTACATTTTTAATAATGCAATTTGAGTAATATTGCTGCTGTACTGTCAGTTTAGGTATGATAAACATAGAAAAGTACAGCACAAAACAGGCTCTTTGGCCTATTTTGTCCCTGCCTTTTCTCATCGAACTGCACCAGGGCCATAGTCCTCCTTACCTCTGTCATCCATGCACTTATCCAAACTTCTCTTAATTTCATGTGCAAGCTGGCAGCTCATTCCACACTCCCACCACCCTTTCAGTGAAGAAATTTCCTGTCATGTTTCCCTTAAACTTTTCACCATTCACCCTTAACCCATGACCTCTAGTTGTCCTATTCAACTTCAGTGGCAAAATTACCCCTCATAATTTTGTATACCCCCTGTAACCCCCTCACTGGGCTTGTATGCAAACTTGGCTGGCTGGGTCCTCTGCTTACAGCCATGTGACTCAGCGATGAGAAGACCACCTTTTATAAACTATAGATATTTAGGGTGGGTAAGAGTTGGGGTTCAACCAAACAGGAACATCATGATCCAATTAAAGAAACCTCGATTTGAACATGCTGTGTAAATACTGCCCATACAAGTATCAGTTGGCAAGAAATAACAACTTGGATACCGCATTAAATTATAAAGAAAGTATATTTACTAATTTTGGCTAATATCAAACAAGTATTGGGGAAAAAGAAAATAGTTGGGCCCATTACAGTTAAACCAGTCCAATGTGCACGTAGCCATTGGAGCTAGTCCTTTCCAAGACTCTGTATTCGGGGTATATTTCTTGTGCACTGCACTTGGTCTCTGTGAAAGCCCCCACCACAATTTCAAACTCCCCTTGAAATCCATCTGTCTTTTGTATTGCCCTTACGCTTTGGAGCTATTCATCTGCACAAAGCACTTCTTACAATGGGGACTATTCAGCAGCATCTTCCCTTTTGTCCCGCTCCACGGCTCCCGCCAAAAGACCCCAAACCGCACTACCGTCCATCACAAGACTTTCTCTGCGCTGCTGTCTAGAACTTTCTCCAGATCCCACCATCCTAATTGGCTAACAGCTTTCCAAAGTTGAACAGGGCACACTGCTTTTGCAGAAAACTGCTAAAATGAAATGCCTTCTAAGGAATATAGTCTTAAATGATTCAATCTTTCCATATAATTCAGGTCCTCCTGACATAGCAACACCATTGTAAATTTTCTCTGTACTCATTCAGCCTTAATGACATCTTTCCTGTAAGTAGGTAACCAAAACTGCGCAAATACTCCAAATTGGACCTCACCAATGTCTTGTGCAACTTCAATGTACCTGTATTCAAATACATTTATATGATTATATATGTCTATTATATACTATATCTCATTCCACCGAGATGCAGCACAGAGCGTCATAGGAAGTCATTCCTGCCTGTGACCATCAAACTTTACAACTCCTCCCTTGGAGGGTCAGACACCCTGAGCCAATAGGCTGGTCCTGGACTTATTTCATAATTTACTGGCATAAATTACATATCACTATTTAACTATTTATGGTTCTATTACTATTTATTATTTATGTGCAACTGTAATGAAAACCAATTTCCCCCAGGATCAATAAAGTATGACTATGTTATATAAATGTATATACTTAAATGACAATAAGCTTGACTGGATTTATGAAGGCAAATGTACCAAGAGGTTTATTTATGACCCTGTCTACCTGTGACACCACTTTCAGTGAATTATGGACCTGAGTTCCCAGATACTTCTGTTCTGCAGCACTCCTCAGTGCCCTACCATTCTCTGTGTCAGACCTGTGTAGATTAACTTTCCTATGGATTTGCTATAAAATCTGAAACAATAGACTATGTATGTAAGACCAGTTGAGCAGACTGGTTTTATGATGGTCTCTATTCCAGTGTGTTTTGGTGTTAAGACATGTCCCCATGTGATGAAGGCTGACTCAATGTTATTTTTCAGGGAAAAGGAAAGAGATCAGATTGAAAATCTGAGGAAGCATCATCTGGAGGAGATTCAACACCACGAACGTGAGATCCAACGCTTGCAGGATGAGGTTAAACGTCACAAGAGCAAGATCAAGAAACTGAGGCTTAATGACATAGATGACTAGATGTTCTAATATTGTTTGGTTATCCATACATCGATCATGGGAGGGGTCAATTAATCTTTATGTAATCATGTTTGGCTGTACCAACTACATATCAATAAAGATGCCATCTGAATAAATTGTACTTTGGTCTTGTATGGAACATGAGCTTGCTGATTTTTTTCCCTGTATATAAAATCAAAAGCCTTGATCACTGCAAATTCATAAATTTTTTTTGAGATGCAGAATATGCCCCCTGGCCCTTTTGAGCCACGTGGCCCAGCGATCTCCCCCACCGATTTATCTGAGTCACAGGACAATTTACATTGACCAATTAACCTACCAGCTGGAAACCCATGCTGTCACGGAGAAAATGTACAAGCTGCTTTCAGGCAGCAGTGGAAAGGGAATGTATTTTTGCTTGCTTGAACATGATTTACATACAGTAACAAATGCATTTCCCCCATTCTGTGTGCAAATTTATTTTGGCCTCAAGCACGTACTGGTTGGAAAAAGACCCATCTGTGGTTTTCCATATCTTTTTATTCAAGGGGATCTTTTCTCATATACCAGGTTTCACTAGTAGAAATTGTTGCTGACCTGTGGGGAAGACACCATGGTCTACCCTCTCTCGTCCCCTCTGGTAAGATCATTTATTAGTATTTCTGGAATTAATGGTTGCTTAGTCCATGTGACTATGGGTATGGCCTTTGCTGGTAAAAGATAATCAACTCCATCTGTGTATGGTGCTGTTACAGAAATATATAGCTGTACCAAAAGGAAAGCTGATGTATGGTTTTTCACATAGTTCAGTGGTTCCACTGTAGTGTACAACCTGAAATTCCTGCTCTTTGCAGACATCCACAAAACAAGGAAGTAGTAAAGAATGTGTTGTGTATGTGGCCTGGTTACACAATAATGCTATTAATAAAAACGCTGGAGACGGGAGCTAAGTTTCATGGTTCTTTACTGGCAGAATCCAAACTCTGCACACACGTACAGATTAATACGTGCCTAGTAGCGCATTCAATGACATGTAACTAAAACATAAAGTAGTCCCTTATACTGTAGGCTATAAGGTACAGAATGAATGAGCGAAAACCATTAGAACCTGAAAGCCCCCCTCCCACACACAAACAGCAAAGTATTAACTCTCACCCCCAATTTGGTCCAGCAGGAAGCACCACCCATCATGCAGACAATAGCAAAGCCCCCGAAGAGACTATGATCTACGTCCATCAAAAACTGCAGTCCATAACCCAGCACTTTTGACATGTCTTGAGAGAGATGTGTCGCCCCTTCCACAGTGAGAGGAGACCAACAGCTCTGTTTCAATGTTACAGACTGCAGTGTCGCTTTTATTGAGAGTTTCTCTGACTTGAGAATTGGCAGCAAACTCTCACCTTCGAGAGGGACAGCAATATTGAAATGTACTGACTGTTCAGGTTTAATTAAATGAGTCTTAATTAAAACTTTAGTATTGATAGTTTTGCAGGATATACTCCTCAGACTTGGACTGTGGGCTTGGCTGGTAAGGACAGCATTAGAGCCTTGTGTTGAAGATCCATGTGCAATGATTTACGGAAAGAGCAAATTTTGACCCAGTGATAAGACCATAAATTATAGGAGTGGAATTAGGCCATTTGAGTCTACTCCACCATTTCATCACAGCTAATCCATTTCCCTCCCAGCCCCAATCTTCTGCCTTCTCCCCATGACCCTCACGCCCTGACTGATCGAGAATATCAGCTGCTGGCTTCAATATACTCAATGACTTGGCCCCCACGGCCACCTATGGCAATAATTTCCACAGATTCACCACTCTGTGACTAAAGAAATTCCTATTCATCTTTTTAAATGGATGTCCCTCTATTCTGAGGCCAAGTCCTCTGGTCTTGGACTCCCCCACCATTTGATACATCCTTTCCACATCCACTTTATCCAGGCCTTTCAATATTTGGTAGGTTTCAATGAGATATCCTTAATTCTTCTCAATTTATGTGAGTACAGGTCCAGATCCAGCAAACACACCTCAAATGATGAGCCTTTCAATCCCTGAATCATTTTTGTGAACCTCCTTTGAACTCCCTCCAATGTCAGCACATCCTTTCTTAGATAGTTCAAAACTGCTCAGGATGCTCCAAGTGAGACCTCACCAGTGCCTTATGAAGCCTCAACATTACATCCTGTTATATTCCAGTCCTCTTGAAATGAATGCTAATGTCGTATTTGCCTTCCCCACAACTGACCCAATCTGCAAAGTAACCTTCATGGAATCCTGCATGAGTATTCCCAAGTCCCTTCGCACATCAGATTTTTGAATTTTCTCTCCATTTTGAAAGTAGTCTACACTTTTATTTCTTCTCCCAAGGTGCATGACCATATACTTCCCAGCACTGTGTTCAGGTCTTGATCCAAAACTGTGCAAATACAGAAAGAAAAATAATACTAAATAAACAATAAATATTGAGAACAGGAGATGAAGAACACGTGCCCAAATTGATGATAGCCTTTTAAAAACTGCCGGTCTTCCATACAACCTTGCCCAGGCCAGTGCCCTGGAAACCTTCCAAGGCCCAAATCCATGGTCTCACGAGACTAATGGATGCCTATTACTATTTTAAAACCATGATAATTTTGAGTGGAGAATATCATTAATTAGTAAATTACTAATGAGACTGTAATAAATGAAGCACTTTAGAAAATCTGTTCAAAATTTATTATTAAGCTTTTTAAAAGAATTGAAAAATAATATTTCTAAATAGTCGTGTTATTGTAACCTTTTATTATCCAGATACTGATGTGTGCACCAGGTCTGTCAGAATTTCAAAACATATCATTCAGCATCCCATGTTCTTGCAACCATCAGGGATTCCCAACCTGGAGTTCATGGACCCCTCAGTTAATGATATAGGTCCATGGAATTCAAAAAGGCTGTGAACCCCCACTGGTATCAAGCCACTGTGAGATGTTTCCCATAAGACCATAAGATATAGGAGCAGAATTTGGCCATTTGACCCATCAATTCTGCTCTACCATTTCATCATGGCTGATCTATTCTTCCTCTCAGCCCCAGTCTCCAGCTTTTTCCCTGTTTCCTTTCATGCCCTGATCAATCAAGAATCTATCAACCTCTGCCTTAAATATATGTAAAGACTTGCCTTCCACAGCCACCTGTGGCAGCAAATTCCACAGATTCACTGCTCTCTGGCTAAAGAAATTCATCCTCATCTCCGTTCTAAAAGGGACACCACTCTATTTGGAGGCTGTGTCCTCTGGTCCTTGACATAGGAAGCATCCTCTCCACATTCATTCTATCAAGGCCTTTCAATATTCAATAGGTTTCAATTCTGAAACCATCCACCTGAACTCTAGTGAATACAGGCCCAGAGCCATCAAACACTCTTCATATGACAAGCTGTTCAAACCTGGAATCATTTTCATATTTCCCATGAAAACATCTCTCTGCTTTGGGTTTTCAAAACAATCATTAGCTGCTTTATTTGACAGTAAATATAGTCAATGGGTATCTTTTTATTGGGTGAGGTTTAAAGACTCAAGGGGCAACAATGCATGCCACAAGTCAACAAAATTTTTGCACGTGCCATAGGTTTGCCACTCCTGAATTAGATCAACCATAATCTTGAATGACAGAGCAAACTCAAGAATTGAAGTAGCCTACTTCTGCACCTAATTCAAATGGCAAAGAATTTGTGGCAGAAGTTTTATTATCTCATGTGTGGTGTGGGACAATGGACTTTGAAAAGAGTTGTTGCCTATTCCCAGTGATGCATCAGTGTAAATCAAATGCTCTGTTCAAAACGAGCCAAGAAACCAAAAGATCTGCTCTTGCAGCTGCCTTGCACTAACACCAGGTTGATAGTTCTGCAGTCTTTCCAGAATTCACACTGGCTCCCTGTTAGGAGTCCCCAGTCAAAGTGTGATGTGAGAGAGTTGAGAGGAAGCCCAGCAAAGACCTTGACTGCGATAGACTGTAAGAATATTCCCTCATAATTGTCGCGGGACTGTCAGTTTCCCTTTCATTTACACAAGCGAATGACGTCTTTAAATTCCTGTGGAATCGTCTCTTGTTGCCACAAGAGTTGGAAGAGCTGATGGAGCTTTTCTGTTGGCACTGTACCACCCTCCTTGTGGGCCTCAGCTGGTATTGCGTCTGACCCAGGTGCTTTGCCGCTAGAGAGCTGACGTATCTCTTTCTGGTTCGGCAGAACATCCATTGCTTCATTGACAGCAACTTCGTACAGGTAATCAACGGCTTCGTCAAAGGACGGTCCAGAACGCAGTTAAAGTGCTCAGCCCACCTATGAAGAATTTTCTCTTTATCCGTGGTCAGTGTGCTCCCATCAGCACTAAGGAGAGGGGAAGATCCTGATGATGTGGGGCCATAGACTTCCTTTAGTACAGTGTAGAAGTTCTTTAAATCATACCTACCTGCATAGGACTGGAGCTCGTCAGCCTTATTGCTCAGACAGGAATCCAGCATCTGGAGTAGTTTGTGTTGCACAGATCTTTGTATGTTATTGAAGGCATCCTTTTTTTGAGATGGACTTAGGGTCAGTGAGGAAAGCTCTGTGGAGATGATATTTTTAAGAGGCGGGAGGAGAAGAAGGCGGCGCGACACAGCGCACGCAGGCTCTCCGGTGAAATGGTATCGTATTTGTTAAATAGGGTAACGTGCACAATTCTGATTTGATGGAGACAGCTGTGAGAAGCACGGAAGAATATCTGGAGAAACTTCTGAAATGCCTGGTTCGCTGCCGCTGCTACTGTGCGATCAAGAATCTCCGGAAGAAAGGCCCCAAAATCCTCAGCTTTGCCTGCTGCTGGTGGCTGGGGCTGGGGTCGAAGCGTTGGGCAGAGATGGTGCTCAGTACTCGGTGTCAGAGGGCTGATCGGAGCTCGAAGTTTTCGGACGACTCAGAGTCGGACTGTGGTCGGGCATGGCAGGGAGAGTTTTCTTCCTTCTCCCGTCTGCGTGAGATGTGGGACTTTCGAGAGACTTTGAACTTTTTTTTACCCTGCTCATGGCCTGTTCTTCATCAAGTTACAGTATTGCTTGCACTGTTGTAACTGTATGTTATAATTATCTGGTTTTTGTCAGTTTTTCAGTCTTGGTCTGTCCTATGTTTCTGTGATATCACACCGGAGGAATATTGTATCATTTCTTAATGCATGCATTACTAAATGACAATAAGAGGACTGCGTGTCCTCATAATCTAATCTAATCATACAGCAGTTGTTTGATGCCGACATAGTTTTCATCTAATGAGTCCTTTCTTTCTGGTAGCAGGCCCCAGAATCTCTGCAGCAGAGTTGAGAATCCGCTCTCCAAACACTTTCCGCATTCTGATTGTCCGGAGGGGTGGATTTTAAGCAGTCTGCCAGAGCGTTGTCAAAAGACCGCTTTATGGCCGCTGCTTTTCATCTTGGAGACGTTCAGGTGCCTTCTGGCTTTCTTCCTTCGTGGGTGTCGCTAGTGCTGGATGTGGATGTTCGGTTTAGAGACGATGAGACGGTGGTCTGTCCCGCACTCAGGACCACAAGTAGATTTTATCAGACTAACATCCTGCCTGCCTCTCTTCCTGACAATGACGCAGTCAATTAGGTGCCAGTGCTTAGAGTGGGGATGCATCCACTAAGTTCTGTTACGGGTGGGAAGGCGGACGACGGTGATGGTGATCAACAATTCATGTTTGGCACGCAACAGGAATAGAAGAAGGCTTTTGCAGCGGCCAGAATCATATTTCCCAATGACCCCATCCCAGGAGGTGCTGTCAGAGGCTTTTCTTGCGTTGAAGTCACCAAGGATGATAAGCTTCAAACACGAGGAATTCTGCAGATGCTGGAAATTCAAGCAACACACACAAAAGTTGCTGGTGAACGCAGCAGGTCAGGCAGCATCTCTAGGAAGAGGTACAGTTGATGTTTCGGGCTGAGACCCCTCGTCAGGACTAACTGAATGAAGAACTAGTAAGAGATTTGAAAGTGGGAGGGGGAGGGGGAGATCCGAAACGACAGAAGAAGGCAGGAGGGGGAGGGATGGAGCCAAGAGCTGGACAGGTGATTGGCAAAAGGGATATGAGAGGATCATGGGACAGGAGGCCCAGGGAGAAAGACAAGGGGGAGGGGGGAAAAGCCCAGAGGATGGGCAAGGGGTATAGTGAGAGGGACAGAGGGAGAAAAAGGAAAGAGAGAAAAAGAATGTGTGTATAAAAATAAATAACGGATGGGGTACGAGGGGGAGGTGGAGCATTAGCGGAAGTTTGAGAAGTCAATGTTCATGCCATCAGGTTGGAGGCTACCCAGACGGAATACAAGGTGTTGTCCTCCAACCTGAGTGTGGCTTCATCTTTACAGTAGAGGAGGCCGTGGACAGACATATCAGAATGGAAATGGGACATGGAATTAAAATGTGTGGCCACTGGGAGATCCTGCTTTGTCCATTTTGGGAACAAGGGCAATACCTGAGTGCAGTTATTCATAGAACTTGTCCTTGCCATCATCTGGGTTGTTCATGATTGGGGCGGGGGGTAAGCGCTGATGATGCTGACATGCTTCCTACTACATGACGGGGGGGTGGGGAATTTCATGGTCACGAGCCGGTCATTCACACCCTTTGGAGGTCCAGCAGGCTTGCCAGTGATTTCCCTCTTCACGGCAAATCCAACCCCAACCTCAAGTCGGTCTTGATTCCCTCTTCCACTCCAAAACAACGTGTGTCCCACGCCCCTTTCTCAAAGTTCGCCCTCTCCTGCAAGCCGGGTCTCACCGAGTCCGGGCTGTGATATCGATATTACATCGGGCGAGCTCGCTCCCTGTTAGAGCAGTTCTCCTCTGTGGTCTGTCATCATCGAGTCTGTCCAACAGCGTGCGCGCTCTCCACACACCGAGGGTGAGAGCAATAGTCCTCCATTTTCTCTTTGATGTATCTCGACCGCTGTGATGGGTCCCTGCCAGCTGCGGTAAACCGGCTAGGGAAAGAATGGAGCAGGCAATGTTTGGGGCACTTTCCTAGCCCCTTCCTTATCTCGTGGAGGTGAGCAGTACACTTCTGAAAAGGGCTAGTGAGCCGACGGCCACTGCTGCTCCATGTCAGAAGATAACGACCCTGTAGCCTGAACCGCCCGTGTGTGGGTTTGCGGCCACGGCTGCCAGGGTAATTCAGAACTAATGAAGAGCCTCGGCCCAAAATGTTGACTGTTTACTCTTTCCCATAGATGGGGCCTGGCTGCTACGTTCCTCCGGCAATTTGCGTGTATTACTTTGATTTCCAGCATCTGCAGATTTTCTCTTGTCTGTTGGGATCTGTGGTGATTTAAAGATCACAATCAACCCAAGAATGAAAGTAGATCAACACCTTCTGCCCAGGATAGAGGATGTCTTTGCAAACCTTTCTGTAGGAAAACACTTTAGCAAAGTGGACTTAGCTGAGGTCTACTTGCAGATGGAGATGGAAGAAGAGTCCAAAGTGTTTCTCACCATAAACACTCACAAAGGGGATTATCGCGACAATACGCTTATTTTTCCAGTGCCATCTACACCAGCACTCTTGCAGAAAGTTATGGATTAAGTGCTGTAAAGCTGCCCAGGCACTCAGTGTTACCTGGATGTCGTCATTATTACCAGTGAGGATGACAAGGAACATCTCCAAAATCTCAAGACACTGCTAAAAAGATTAGAAGACATGGGCTCAGAGCACAATGCAACAAGTGTGAATTATTTAAACAAAGCATCACTTACCATGGTCACACCATTGATGCGCAAGAATTACACAAATATGCTGAGAAACTCCAAGCAGTGGTGGATGCCCCAAGGCCAAAGAATGTGTCACCGTTGTGGTCCATTTTAGGATGTGTCAATTACTATAACAGGTCCCTGCCAAACCTGGCTACTGTGCTCCACCCATGGACCTCATGACTGCAGATCAGCAAGAGATGGCAGTGGTCAAAGCAGAGTGAAGTTGCTTTCCAAAAGGTAAAGGAAATGGTGATGTCAGACACTGTACTCACATATTGTGATCCACGTCGTCGAGTGAAGCCCGTCTGTGACACCTCGGTTATGGTATAGGTGCAGTCATGTCACAGGCTATGAGTGATGGAAGTGAACACCCCATAGCCTTTGCATCATGGTCCCTTACCTCTGCAGAGAAAAGTTATGCACAGATTGACCAAGAGGTCTTGAGTCTGGTTTGAAGTGTAAAACATTTTAACCATTACTTGTATGGCAGAGAGTTTACCCTTGTTACTAATCATCAACCACTGGAGACCATTTTCAATCCACAGAAGAGTGTTCCACTAACAGCAGCAGCATGAATGCAGAGATGGGCTCTATTTCTTCAGGGACACAAATACAAGGTCAAGTTCAACAGGACAACTAATCATGAAAATACTGGTATGTTGTCCCTTTTACACTTGGAAAAGGAAAAAAATTTTTAAATTGACGAAAAAAGATACACCTGTTCATCAAAGTTGCTGGTGAACGCAGCAGGCCAGGCAGCATCTCTAGGAAGAGGTACAGTCGACGTTTCAGGCCGAGACCCTTCGTCAGGACTAACTGAAGGAAGAGCTAGTAAGAGATTTGAAAGTGGGAGGGGAGGGGGAGATCCAAAATGATAGGAGAAGACAGGAGGGGGAGGGATAGAGCCAAGAGCTGGACAGGTGATTGGCAAAAGGGATATGAGAGGATCATGGGACAGGAGGCCTAGGGAGAAGGAAAAGGGGGAGGGGGGTAAAAGCCCAGAGGATGGGCAAGGGGTATAGTGAGAGGGTCAGAGGGAGAAAAAAGAGAGAGAGAAAAAGAATGTGTGTATACAAACAAATAATGGATGGGGTACGAGGGGGAGGTGGGGCATTAGCGGAAGTTAGAGAAGTCGATGTTCAGTAAAGAAATTAACCCCAAGACTAAGGAATCCTCCACAACGATGAAATCGTTAAGCCTGGGTGGGACAATTTAAAATTTACCATGGTGGAGATGTTTGTGTATAATAGTTGTATTTTTCAGTATACTGTTTATGTGGTTCTGATGCATTCTCTATTGAGTTGAAATTGATAGCTAAGCAGGGAGGAGTGTTGTGTATTTAGTATTTCGGTAATAATTGAAATGGTTGTTGTGATGCGTCTAGTGTGGTGGTGTAGTGAGTGGTGCTTGTCGCTCTCATTTTCAGCTTCCACCACTGGCTAGTGGTCATGTGAAAAGGAGAGCTGAGTGTGTAGGTCTCTCCCTGCCAGTATATAGCCTGTCCACCAGCAAGCCTCATGTAGTGCCTCCTCGCTGGCGACACACGGAAACTGAACTCCTTTCGGACTCAGGCTCAACTATAGAGGACGGGGAGGAGGTCTGGCCCCTGCAGATGTAGCATGCAGGCCCACACGCCCTGGTGCTCGTGAACCAGATTCCCAGGTATGGGTAAATAGCCCACTGCCTTGTGGGCAGCCTCGGGAGAGACGAAGGCCACGGGAGTAAACACAGACAGCAAATCCAGAGTGGAGCCCCTGAGGCGACTGGGTGTCATTGAACATCCTTCTGGCAGCTCCTGCAGCCAAGCTAGTGCCAAACGTATTGCTTCATAAGCTTTCCTTTAGTGAGGGTGAGAGGGGGATCTTGAGGACTGGGCATCTCAGGATCTCCATACCTTCCGCCCCAGCTTGTGACGATGATCATCACCCATTGTCCTTCAAGACAGACAGATGCCAAACAATATTTGAGTAATCTTATAAATATGCTGTTAATTAAACATTCTAATTCGCTGCAGGTTACAAGTGAATTGCTACTATCTGATATACCTCGCTTAAAGTAAACACAAGGTTAGTCTCACATTTTTGACTCCCGTGCCTTCCTTGGCATTAGTTTAACGTTTTGAAGTAACAAAACATAACAAGTGTGTATTCAACAAGTTCTTTCTTGGGTTGCATCAGCCTGAATTTATTTCAACCTTGATAATCTAAATGCAAATAGAATAAAGAGTGAGAAAACTTGGTTCCTCAAGAAAGGTAATGTGGAAAGGTATAGTGAATTATACGAAGAATTACTGGTGGTGCGGACAGCCTGGCGCATCTGTAGCTGTGAACTTCCCATGATTCAGAGCATTTACAAGGACAGGTGTGTAAAAAGGGCCTGAAGGATCTTTGGGGACCTGAGTCACCCCAACCACAAACTGTTCCAGCTGCTGCCATCCGGGAAGCAGTACCGCAGCATAAAAGCCAGGACCAACAGGCTCCGGGACAGCTTCTTCCACCAGGCCATCAGACTGATGAACTCACGCTGATTTGAGTGTACTCTATATTATATTGATTGCTGTATTTATTATAAATTATTATAAATTACTATGATTGCACATAGCACATTTAGATAGAGAAGTAACGTAAAGATTTTTACTCCTCATGTATGTGAAGGATGTAAGTAATAAAGTCAGTTCAATTCATTTACTCCAATGTTTTATTTTGAAAGAATTTACAGGAGTGAAAGGGCTCAACCCCTGGCATAATAAAGGCTGACATAACATTTGCCTTCCCAATTTCTATGCTGCACCTGTATTTTAACCTTCAGTAACATATTACCAAGGGCAACCAGGGCTTTTGCTAATTCAGAACATTACCCACTCTCCCTCCAGTTAAAATAAACATATCTATTTGATATGGTAAAGTGGATGATCTTACTATCTTTTCAAAAATGCATTGCATCTGTCACACTCTCTCATCCACTCACTAATTTGCCCACTTGTTCTTGAAGACCCTTTGCAAAGTAAGAGTGAAGTTTATTATAAAAGTACATGTATGTCACCAGAATCGGAATCTGAATCAGGTTTAATATCACCGGCACATGTCTGGAAATTTGTTAGCTTAGCGGCAGCAGTACAACACAATACATAATAGAGAAAGGGAAAAAATAAAGAAGTAAATCAATTACAGTAAGTATAGACATATACATTAAACAATTAAATTAAAAATAGTGCTAAAACAGAAATAATATTTTAAAAAGTGAGGTAGTGCGCATGGGTTCAATGTCCATTTAGGAATCGTTTGGCAGAGGGGAAGAAGCTGTTCCTGAATTGTTGAGTGTGCGCCTTCAGGCTTCTGTACCTCCTTCCTAATGAAAAGAGGGCATGACCTGGGTGATGGGGTCCTTAATAACAGACACCGCCTTTCCGAGGCAGCGCTCCTCGAAGATGCATTAGATACTACAGAGGCTAGTACCCAAGATAGAGCTGACTAATTTTACAACTTCCTGTAGCTTCTTTCAATCCTCTGCAGTAGCCCCTCATCACCACCCCCCATACCAGACGGTGATGCAGCCTGTCGGGATGCTCTCCACGGTGCATCTGTAGAAATTTTCTTCAAGTGTTTTAGGTGACAAACCAAATCTCCTCAAACTCCTAACGAAATATAGTTGCTGCCTTGCCTTCTTTATAACTGCATTGATGTGTTGGGACCAGGTTAGATCCTCAGAGATCTTGACACGCAGGAACTTGAAATTGCTCACTCTGGCCACTTCTGATCCCCCTGTGAGGATTGGTTTGTGTACCCTTGTTTCACCCTTCCTGGAGTCCACAATCAGCTCTTTCATTTTACTGACATTGAATGCACGGTTGTTGCTGTGACACCACTCCACTAGCTGGTATAACTCACTTGTGTACGCCCTCTCATCACCATCTGAGATTCTGCCAACAATGGTTGTGTCCACAGCAAATTTATAGATGTAGTTGTGCTATGCCTAGCCACACAGTCATGGGTATAGAGAGAGTAGAGCACTGGGCTAAGCACACAGCCCTGAGGTGCACCAGTGTTGATTGTCAGTGAGGAGATATTATTACCAGTCCGCACAGATTATAGTCTTCGGTTAGGGAGCCGAGGGTCCAGTTGCAGAGGGTGGTACAGAGACCCGGGTTCTGTAGCTTATCAGTCAGGATTGTGGGAATGATGGTGTTAAATGCTGAGCTATAGTCAATGAATGGCATTCTAACAGGGGTGTTTACATTGTCCGGGTGATTTAAGGCCGTGTGAAGCGCCATTGAGATTGCGTCTGCCATAGATCTATTGTGGTGGTAGGCAAATGGAAGTGAGTCCAGGTCCTTGCTTAGGCAGGGGTTAATTCTAGCCATGACCAGGTATTTCATCAGTGCAGATGTGAGTGCTACCGGACAATAGTCATTAAGGCAGCTCACACTGAGAGGTTGAAAATGTGCTTGAATACTCCCGCTGGTCGGCACAAGTTTTCTGAGCCTTAACAGGTGCTCCTTTGGGGCCTGCCGCCTTGCAAGGATTCACCCTCCTGAAAGACAGCCTGACATCGGCGTCCGAGACCGAGGTCACAGGGTCAGTGAGGGCAGCAGGGATCGTCAGGGCTGAGGTTATGCAACGCTGAAGTTCATTTTCTTGCAGGCATACTCAGCAAATCTGTTGAACAGGATCAATGAAAGATCAGAATGCAGAACACACTGTGCAAATGCAGTATAAATAAATAGCAATAAATAACAAGAACATGAGATAACTAGATCCTTAAAGTGAGATCATTGGTTGTGGGAACATTTCAATGCTGGGGGCGAGTGAGTGTAGTTATCTAACATCTTTGCCAGAAATCAACCACGGAGAGTTAGCGCAGATGCTGATTAAAATAAAATCAGGTCGCGGTATTTCCACGGGTGGAACCTCGAGTTGTTGTGGACCGCAACGCAAAATGATCTCTGCCGGTGACAGGGAAATAATTGGAGTTTGCTCTAAAAAGATTTGACCCCGACGTGATTTGAACACGCAGCCTTCTGATCTGGAGTCAGACGCGCTACCGTTGCGCCACGAGGTCCTGCTTCTGGTGCATGTAGTTGTGCTAATCAGCTGACGACCGCTATGTTGTAATGTTGCATTGGTCTCGGCTGCTCTTCCTCTGAGCAACTGGGGTGGTGACGTCACGGAAAGGGGAGACCGGGGGTGTGGCTCGGTGACGTCATGGGGAGGCGGGGCGAGAGGCGAGCCCCGTGTGCTGTGCAAGAACGTTAGCGGGAGGCGGAGCCTCCGTCCGCTGCGGAGTGACATCATCGGGAGGCGGAGCCGCCTGGCCCCTGTCTTTAGGCGGGGAGACCCCGTGCCTCTTCCTTTTGGCGGCCATGGCGGACGGCTTCAATAAGGTGCTGGTCCTGCGCGGCGGGTTACTCGTTCCCTTCCACTTTTCCGCTCCCTCCGTCTCCATCTTCATCCCCCCCCGCCTCGTAGCAGCGGCCTCAGACGATGCTTGCTGCCGGGTGGCCAGGCCAGGCTAGGCTGTGCCCTCCGGGCTCGGCCGCGTTCAGGCCCGAAGCCCACAGGTGGGCCTCCGGCAGCGTCTAATCGCACCGCCACGGGCGGCCGCTCTTGAGGTCCCGCTTTTGCTCGGGATTTAATTTGTGGGCAGCGTTGGCTATTAGGCCCCTCGCTTTTGTCCCATCATCCGGCGAGATGATGACTAGGCCCGGCGCCGGGTGAGTTTCCCTTCCCACCCTTTCTTCCAACCCCCACCCCCACTTGGCGTGTAGTATAACCGTGTGGTTTGCAGCCAGATAGTATTCCCGGCCTCGGGGCCCTCGGGTTGCGGGCGGCGGAGACACTGCTGCTTAACGGGGGAAGGTCTGGATTCTCCTCCCTAGGACTCAGCCCGCCTGGCAACACGCGGTCGCTCCTTCCCTGTTGGGGCCAGGTGGTCAGAGGAATGGGATGGGTGAATCAGTGCTACTTTTCAGGATCGGGCTTAATATCACCGGCTTATGTAGTGAAATTAATCATCTTTGTGGCAGCAGTACAATGCGATATTTAATATTAGCCAAAAACTGAATTGCAGTACATATGCGTATATTTAAAATACGTATTCAAAGATTGAAAGCACATTTACTATCAAATGTGCTTTGAGTACATTTATGTGTGTGTATGTATATATATTTAGTTCAATTAGATATGTAGGGTAAATATGTTAAAAAAAAGTAGTGAGGTAGTGTTCACGGGTTCATTGTCCATTCAGAAAACGGCTGGCAGAGGGGCAGAAGCTGTTACTGAATCGTTCAGTGTGTCTTCAGATTCCTGTACCTCCTTCCTACTGGTAACAATGCAAAGAGGGTGCCCTTTTGACCCATTTTTCTGTGCTGCTACTTTTCAGCCATTCAATTTAAAATGCACTTCACAGTAATTCTTAGTTTGGTGTTGCTAGGGGTGTTTTCCTTACACTTGTTTCTTTGTTTCCATGCAGGTCCTCCTCCTCGATGGCCGAGGCCATCTCCTTGGTCGCTTGGCTGCCATCGTGGCCAAACAGCTCTTACTAGGTACTTGATCGTTTAAAGCAATATGGTTACTTTGTGCGGCATTTCATCTATTTACGTCTATGGGGAATTATTTCATTCTGAATGTTTCAATGAGAATACCTTCTGAGATGTATTTCCATTGTAATTGTTATGGGGGTAATAAGTTTTAACATTAGAAAATAAGGCCATTAGATGTAGGAGCAGAATTGGGCCATTTGTCCCATCATATCTGCTCCACCATTTCTTCATGCCTGATACTTTCCTTAGTCCCAATCTCATACCTCTCCCTGTAGCTCTTCATGCCTTGGCTAATCAAGGAGCTATCACTCTGCATTTATTATATCCAATAACTTGGCCTCCATAGCTGTCAGCGGCAAAGAATTCCACTCCCTGGCTAAGAAATTCCTCATCTTCATACTAAAAGGGTGCCCCTCTACTCTGAGGCTGTTTCCTCTGGTCTTGCGTTCCTCCACCGTAGGAAATTTCATCTCCACATCCACTCTATCGAGGCCTCTCAACGTTTGGTGGTTTTTCAAAGCCATCAAATGCTCCTCATCAACCCTGGAATCATTTTCATGAACCTCCTTTGAGCCCTCTCCAATGATCTGTGCTTTTATATTTGCATGGGAGGAGTCTTTGGGTTCTAACCATTGACTTTTTCATTCTCTGGGGCTCTCCTCTTTTTGTGGATGTTTGCAAAGAAAAGGAATTTCAGGGTGTATACTGTATAGATTTCTTTGACATTAAATGTACATATTGAAACATCCCATCTTTTTCTCTCAAGGCCATAAAGTGGTCGTGGTGAGATGTGAAGGGATCAACATTTCTGGCAACTTTTACCGAAACAAGCGTAAGTTTATCTGCCTCCTCATCCCGAAGCTTGTGTGTCAGATCTAACAAAACTGTTAGAATAAAGTATAAAGACTGTTTGTCAGTGATGAATTATTGTTCGAGTTTCATGACAATGAGAATATCTCACATGCACTACCATCTGAGACGCAGTCAACTCAAATAGTTAAATTTGTAGTCATATCCAAATTATGTAGGATTATAAACAAATTCAAATTTGTAGTGAAGCACTAAATAGTGTGTTTAATTCTTTATCCATTTAAATAATATTGGAGGTAATAAAGATTTTTGTGTAAATAAGTGTTGGATTTCTGCAGTTATGCAGCTAATTCTCTTTTTGTGTAGTTAAATATCTTGCTTTTTTGCGCAAGAGGATGAATACTAATCCTTCTCGTGGCCCATATCACTTCAGAGCACCAAGTCGGATCTTCTGGAGGACAGTAAGAGGTAAGACTGCAAACGTCCGCAATCATTGTACATTCCTGTCTGTATTGGTACCACCGTAATTTTTTGTAGTCTTCCAGGGTGCAGTCTCATTTAAACCCAACAATGATAGCATAGAATTGGAATGGGGCACTTATGTTATTTTAGAACTTTGGCATGATATATCAGTTTGATGTAATTAGAGCTCCAAGTTCTGACTGAACACTAAAATGTGATAATGGCAAATGGTGCAAGCAGAGATAAGAGCTACTCGTCTGAAACTGCAGGCTTAGTTTTTAATGTTATTCTTAATGAGCATTGGGAGCCAGGCAGAAACTACTGGAATGCACTTCGCCTACCCATTACCTTGGTCAACTCAGATCCACAAAACTGGTATGAAAGCAACTCCACACACAGGGATTGCTTAAAATGGCCAATTAACGATATCCATGTGTAACACTTGCTTTGCCTAGTGACATGATCTCGGGGGTGGCGCCCCCTACCCGGCCAAACTTTAGCACTCTTGTTTGGGTGGATGCTGCGTATTGTGTCCCCTGAACCCTAAAATAACATTCAGTTCACAATGTGCGGTTGAGATTTTATATTTAAGTATGGGGTTAGTGGAGAAACAAAAGAAAAGGCACTAATAATCTCCCAAACATGTTCAGTCCACAAAATTTGGAGCTCATGGATTCCCTTTGGCTGATCCTCCTCCGCTGGTCGTCGACCCCTGGGCTCCCACCCCGAGCCCAGGCCCAGCGGGTCCGGCAACTGTCTCCTCAAGCCACGTCTTCTCTCTTCATCCTCCTCGGATCTTCTCCCCCAGGACCGCGCAAACAGCTTTCACACAAAGAATAACATCTATCCCAATTGGTTAGCAAATGAATACAAGTCCCGTTATCACGAATTATAACCCGAACATGCTGCTATAGAGAACCACTGCCTCAGCAGTTAACAGTACAGAGAAGCCATTTTATTCACCTTAGCAGTAACATAAAAGAAGAAACCCTTACACATGCAAGCTGTAGATAGTAGAATCTGGCTGCTTTTTTTAGATTGTCATTACCATGATCTATGGTAAATCTGCATGTGTAGACATCCTAATTGTATTTTAGTGCTAGTGAATGCTTTGCTACTGATTCATGGTATATGGGACATTGTCTGGAAGCAGTGTATTATGGATGAAGGTCCGAATGGAGAAGGGAAGCCTTGATGTGAAGGCGGTCGTTTATGGGATTAGCTGGTAGGCAGAGTCACGGATCAATAACACCTAAAAGATGGTTTGGATAGATCTATGAATAGGAAAACCTTAGAGTCTGGATTCCCAACTTGGGGTCCATAGACCTCTCGGTTAACGGTAAGGGTCCATGGCATAAAAGGGTTGGGAACCCCTGCTCTGGAGGAAGATGGGCCAAATAGTCATGTTCAGAATGGACAAATTTAGCTGGAGGTTTGACATCCTTATCTTTAGGGATTTACTGGTACTTTCTAGTCTGGTACTGTTGGAAGAGTGACTCGTGTAATTGGTTCTTGGTCTATCTTGATCCAGAGTTTCAATTCTGTTGTAATATATTCTTGTGTGATATCAAGCAGTGGGTGTAAGGCACATGCAGCGTGGCAGAATAGAGCTTTATTTAATAAACAGTGCCCTTTCATTCCTTTAGAAAATGGCTGTACTCTTTATCAGATTTGAGGAATGTTTAGTTTTGATATTAAAACACTATTGTATATCAGTATTTCTGTCCACACTGGAACATGGAGAACTTTTTTCTGGGAGGTCTTGGTGGAATAATGGGCTGTTACTTTCTGATTCTACATTGAGCACAAACTGACATGTTAATTTCTGGTGATTTAAGGCATGTTGCCACACAAGACCAAGCGAGGTCAAGCTGCCTTGGACAGACTGAAGGTCTTTGATGGGATTCCACCTCCATATGACAAGGTGACTGAATATGATGATGTTGAATACTTTTTGCCTGGCCTCTGTCGCTGATGAATTATTATACCTACATTGTTTGATGTTTAAAATGAGAACAAACTATACTGAGACTGGATGGGGTGGGATGATCAATTTTGTCCTTTCCTCTTGCTCTATTTAATCTGCAGAATTTGTTTTTAGAGGAAGCGCATGGTTGTACCAGCAGCCCTGAAGATTGTACGTCTGAAACCAACTCGCAAGGTAATACTAAACATTGTTTTGTGTGATTTCTAAATGTTTCTGGCTATGTCAGTTCTCTACCAGAAGAGATCCTCTGAGTTGGGGGGGGGGGGGTAGTTTTTGGTAATTCCTGCAAATGTCATGGTTCTGTGCTACTCTATCATGACATGCATTTTGTCAGCTTGTCAGGCTTGTTCACAGTTTAAGATCCCTGTGAACTTATTTTCAGACTCTCTCCACTTTTAATTACTCTTAGCAGGGTGCTATGAACTCTCAGTTCCCCACATTAAACCGTTTGCCAGGTTTTTCTCCCAGGCACTGTCTGTCAGTATCCCATTGTAGAGCCATAATTGGAATTTTATTGGGCATTTAGCAGGTTTTTTCTAGTTTGGTGCTAGGAAGTCTGATAATCTGGTAGGAAGATGTCCCATAATTCAGAGGTTCACAATTTGTGATATTTTTTCCTCTATTACACTGGACTCTACGTGTATAGCTAGGGATCTGCATTTATCTTTCGAGAGCTTTGTCTTCATTCTTGCTTTACATACTGTATGACACTACCATGGCTGATAATCTATGCTGATACTAAATAGTGATGAACAGCCTTAAACAGTTGACTGTGCAATGTGTCCCTTTAATTTTTTTGTTTCGTTGTCAAAAACTAAAATTGGATCCATTGCTATTAATCCTAATCATGGAGTGAAGTTCTGACAATCACCATCAACCTTACATAATGATTGGAGTAAAAGTGCTGGCCATTTTTTTTGAGATTTGAGTGGGCATTGGATAGTTCACCTGCAGCAATTATTTTCATCAGGCCAAGTAGTCTTAAGATGTATTTTGCAGTCATGTGAAAAATGGACTCGTTATCTCCTTGCAGTTTGCTGTTCTTGGTCGCCTCGCTCATGAAGTTGGTTGGAAATACCAGGCAGTCACAGCTACTCTTGAAGAGAAGCGAAAAGAAAAGGCCAAGCTTTACTACGAGAAAAAAAAGAAAACTTTGGTGAGTGATATTTTTCTGTTCCTCTATATGATTATCGTTTGAAGTAGTTTGTCAACCTCCCTCTCCAACCAACAGACCTTTATCTTTCTCAATACGATGCTGGAGTTCCTCTGACATTGTGCATGTTGCTTTGGATTTCCAGCATCTGCAGATTTTCTCGTGTTTTATCTCTCCTGCCTGTACATGGAAATCTGAGTTGATGGTGGGTGCTAGTGTAAGGATGTTGAGTATTGGGTTGGCTTTTACATTTAGTGCATTCATGGGAAAATTTGTGCATAGCTGAAGGAGGAGCTTTCAAGGTCTTGTTCTAATGAATAATAATTTAATAATTTTAATTCTTTTTGCACACCAACTTTTTTTGCTGATGACTGCTTTGTAAATTCTGTTGGCAGAAACTGAAGAGATTGGCTGAGAAGAACGTTGAAAGTAAAATCGCCAAGTACACTGAAGTCCTGAGACAACATGGTGTCCTTGTTTAATATATTTGCTATGGCATTGACAATAAATGTATTTTAAAAAAGATAATTATTCTGGTTTCATTTAGTATCTTACCAAAACTTATTTTGTGACTGTTAACTTGTTCATCTTAATAAATGAAATTAATCTAATGGAAAGGAGAGAGGGAGACTGTAAAGGAACCTATATCCTAAGAAATATAATTTCTACAAGAAATATGAAACTTCCATAGTTCTACAATGCAGAGCATTCTGACAGGCTGCATCACTGTCTGGTATGGGGGGAGCTACTGCACAGGACTAAAAGAAGCTGCATAGGGTTGTAATTCTAGTCAGCTCCATCTTGGGTACTAGCCTACAAAGTACCCAGGACATCTTCAGAGAGCAGTGTCTCAGAAAAGCAGCATCCATTATTAAGGACCTCCAGCACCCAAGGCATGCCCTTTTACCATCAGGTAGGAGGTACAGAAGCCTGAAGGCACACACTCAGCGATTCAGGAACAGCTTCTTCCCCTCTGCCATCTGGTTCCTAAATGGACATTGAACCCTTGGACACTACCTCACTTTTTATATACAGTATTTCTGTTTTGCGTGTTTTTAATCTCAATATACATACTGTAATTGTTTTTTTCATTCTAGATTGTGTTGCCTTGGATTGTTGCTGTTAAGTTAACATTTCATGTCACGTGCTGGTGATAATTCTGATTCTGAAATCCTTAGTGCAAGAGGAATTATAAAGCAGTATTTGAACTTGGCATCAAATTCAGAGTGGACATTGCTTTTTCTTGCTGTTTGTGCATCTTTGGATGTTCCAAACTTTACTACTATATACATAATCTGAAGCATCTCAAATTAGGTTGCAGCTCCATAAAAACATATGGTAGTGAACTAAATTCTTCATTAATTTAAGAACTGGCTAATCTTAGGTCCATTTTTCCAAATGTAGGAGGATCTGCAATGGAAAATAAAAATTTAAAATGTATTGACTACCAGTAGTGGCCAATTCTTGATCAGAATTTTCCTCAAGCTCTGTGCATTTAATGAATAGACCAGTTTCAATATGTTGCCATTTGGCCCTTCCACCTCCAATGTATATCCCTAAGGATATCACACTTACATTTTGTAGCACATTCCAATATATAATTTTCTACCATGTCTAAACTTTGCCATATGGTTTTCAATACAAGTAATTCTTGTAGGTAATTTGCTATGGAGTGTAAACAATTTTTAACTTGACCATGCCACTGCCAAATTGTAGCAATCAAGTTTTTGTAAGAAGTTAATGATGTTCCAGTTTTAATGCTTTAACTTCTTGGATTTGTCACTGCTTAATTGCCTGCTCATTTTTCCCAAATTACTGGGTGCACTCTCTGGAATGTTGATGCTCCCAGTACCAATCCTCAGTGTACTGGGAACTGAAAATTGTTAAATTGGAATTGGTGAAATTAAAGGGGTAGAAAACATTTTAAGGATTATGCATTGATCCTCAAGGTAGGGGATGAAATTTAACTGGAAAGTAGAAAGGCATCTATTGATAGAATTTGAATGACTCCATTTAATTTGGCCAAACCACCTGATAGTGTAGTGTCACCCACAGCCGGACTTCGAGGTTAGTGTTCTTGGATTCGAATCTCACTGGCTTCTTGCATGCTTTCCATCCATGCTGGGTTCAGTACCAAGCTAGCAATTTGGCCTTGTTAAAAACAGCAAAGACTAAATGTTGGACTTTCTGTTCAAAGGCATTTGTGTTTCCGTACCAGGTTTTCATGCAACCAGTCATTATACTCTACACACATCTATAGAATTCGATAGTTTTAGATGTCATACCAAATCTCTGCAAATTCCTAAGGAAGTAGAGGAACTACTGTGCTTTCTTTGCAATTTCACTTACGTGCTGGGTCCAAGACAGGTCCTCTGAAATAGTAACACCCATGGACATGTGGTTTCCCTCTACTGAAGTCCATAATCCAGTTGACATTGGTCTTGCTGACATTGAGTGAAAGGTTATTTTGACACTACTAAACCAACTTTTCAATCTCCCTCCTTTATGCTGATTCATCACCACCTTTAGCTTGTCCCACAACAGTGGGGTCAACAGCAAACAATATGGCATTGGAGCTGGGTTTAGCCACACAGTCAGGTGTAAAGTGAGTAGAGCAGGGGGCTAAGCACACAGCCTTGTGGTGTGACGGAGATTGTGGAGATTTTGTGTAAAATGGAGAGTGGAGTTGTAGAAAGAAATTAGTGTCCAAAAATTGTATGAATTGAAAATTGACTAAATTGGAGAACTTCTGAAATGGGTTGAAAGTAGGTTGAGCTTTTTAGCATATCTACAAAGAACACTGCTACAAGAAAGAAACATCCATCAAGGACCCCCACCATCCAAGCTCTCTTTTCACTGTTGCTATCAGGAAGTAGATGCTGGAGCTTAGGTCTCAAGGTACTAGGATAAAGAATTGTTATTACATTTCAATCATCAGTTTCTGAACTAGCATAGATAACTTCACTCACCTCAATGCTGAATTTATTCCACAACCTAAGGACTCTATCAAGGTCTCTATAACTCATGTTCTCAATAGTATTTATTTGTTTTTATTTTATTATTTTGCACATTGGTTGTTTGTCGTATTTGTAGTTTTTCATTGATTCTATTGATTGATTTGTTCTGTAAATGCCCACAAGAAAATGAATCTCAGTAGCATATGTTGACATATGCTATGCACTTTGATAATAAATTTATTTTGAAATTTGAATTTCTTTTGCATGATGATGTAATTGGCGGGACTGATCAGACCCAAACCAATTTGAGTGTCCAGGAAATGAGGTAATAGCATACAAACTCAAAGTAACAAGTCTAATTTATTGTCATAAAACAGAAAGCACAAAAGTAAGTTACAAAGGTTTCGTAGTCGCCACTTGATTGCTGCTGTCGTTGGAGGACTCGTCAGGCAACCACTGAATTCTAACTTGTGAAATCAAGTTTGTCCTAGGCACCTGTCAGTCGCAATCCTAGGTCTAGGTGAAGTCCAAAGAACTGAGCGAAAACTGCCTCTGTAAATAGAGGTTCAATCTACAAGTGCTGAGATAAACACTTTGGTATTTTGTCCTCATGCCACTGGTGTTTTGAGGTTAAGAAAGAATCCAGAAGCTATTTGGCAAAGATTTGACAAACCTAGTTGCCAGTAACAAACACAAAGAGCTAAAGTGTCACTTGGTATTGTTCAGACTTTCATCTAGTATTTTTACAAAATTTAATACACCACAGCATATAACAGCATTTTTTGCTTGAAAACATTAGTGTGCAATGCAAAACTTTAAATTAAAAAAACAGATTTGTAATTATCAACCTAATTTTGCAAAAGTAATTGTGCTGGTTGTAGATGAATTCATGAAGATCCTGACGATTTAAAATGGACTTTAATGTAAAATAATCATTTCTCCCATGCAAACAACCAATCATTCTGCTTAATAACAAGATCATCCAACAACTCCTTAATTATGCAATTTATAACTGAAGTGAAGTATTTTATTAGGTGTGTAGCTACTGTTTATATTTTAAGGGTTAAATGCTGGGGCTCAAGATGTCTGACTTTCTTCGTAAAATCATATTTCAGTTATTGTCCAGAAAGATGTGATTACACCACTCTTGAACAGCTGCAAAATTTCTTAGTATAGTGAATTTGATAGTCTCTCATCAGTTCCTATTGTGCTCAGGTCTAGACACAAGTTGGCAACTGGAATCAGAAAGGCTAGAACTCCACCTCAAAAAGGGAAACAGTCTGGTGCATTGGGTAGTGACCGATGGTTCTACTTTAAACTATTGTCCTTCATCTGGAAACATTTTCCTAGTCATCAGAAAAAAAATGATATTGTTTGCCTGGCTCCCACTTGCCAGTTAGTTCAACTTGATTTATTTTAAACCATTGGTGATAATATAAAATCAGTTAAAAGTTTCCAGCCTTCATGTATTTTTAACCCTATATTTTTTTCCACAGTTCATTTTCCCTGACACATAGTTGAATCAGTTTGTAGTCTTTTGACAATTCAGCGGATGAACTTGAGAGTCTTGTACTCAACCACAAAGAATAATATACATGATATCCTCATTCCTACCCAAAATCAACAATTACATAAATCACTAGATTGGAAAAAAAATCTAATTGATTGGATAAAAATAAAATAAAATGTTATTCAATCAGGATGTGTCACAGTTTCTTTGAATTACTTCACCTCTCAGGACTGAATAGAATTTGAGCTGAACAAACAAGCATGTGAGTTGACTATTTAGGCCATCAATTGGTTGTGCCACACAGTATCATGATGTTCTCAATACAGTTCTACTTTTTTT